>NC_136517.1:66537082-66577082 GCF_053919585.1 Euprymna scolopes | reverse complement strand
TACATTAACCTACTCATTTTTATTCTATGTATTTGTTTACTTATATTTTACTATATGCATTTACATACACATTTGTTTGCCTTATTCCGGAGTTTGTAGATACCGGCCTATCCTTCCCCTTATTTTGTATGTATGTATGTTTTTGTTTAACTTGTATATGTTTTTGGATATGTGTATATATTTATGCATGAGTGTGTGTTTGTATATATATATATGTGTGTGTGTGTGCTATTGTATATGTATACATATATGTATATATATTTATATGCGTGTGTGTATGTATATACATGTATGTGTGCATTTGTGTGTCTGTATATATGTATATATATATATGTGTGTGTGTGTATATATAATTTTCTATTTTTTTATTTATTTATTTTCATTCTTTTTTTTTTTCTTTTTTTTTATATATAACAGACGCCCCATTTCATAAACAGCCATTTATTTGTTCTGATCAGTTTTCTTAATTTAATTCTGGGACTTTCACGTGCATATCTAAGCTGACCTAATTATTAACGCTAATTTTCGCGCTTCTTGTCTGGGTCAGTTTTACCTTGCTTTTCAAATTTAAATCTTCACCACATTTCGGGTGGTTTCTTTTTTTTTTTAAACCTTAATTTTTTTGATTCATCCAGCCTTGACAGACGTGTTTTTAAATATTCTCTCCAGTACTTTTCTTTTAATGATTTGGAATTCATTCCATTTGCGCTTTTTTCCAAGGAACTCTGCCTTTTGGATTATTTTGGACCATTTGGAATTTACCCATTCGATTGAAATTTTAAATGCGACCGTTTTGGATTTTACCATTTTTGGATTTTTACCCTTCACCGGACTGTCCATTCATGTGAAATCTTTTTATCATTTTTCTTTTGCCTCCTGTTCCCCTTACCTCACCCTTTTTTGTAACCAATAAGATCTGTGACTTACTTGTAGTTTCATTAAATACTTTTATATGCAAAATCCGATCCTGCATTTTGCTAATTCCTGCCCTCTGATGAGAAGCAGAGTATTTCTTCGAAACTCCGGGGATTAAGGACTATCCACTTGTGTTTCCTTTTTTAAAATTAAATATGTTTTTAACTCTTTTTCAAGATGTCTTTTAACATGTTTTATTAATCATTTGTTCATATATATATATATATATATATATATTCCCACACTATCTAGATTCTGAACAAACAGCGCAAGATGGTGGTTCCTCACCTAGGGCTGGTGCACACTATTTGTTAAGGTCAAATATGGTTAGGATTTTGCTGTCAAATCAAACTTCATGGACAAAAATCCTATTTAATAGTCTTACAAACAAATGAACCAACAATTCATATTTTGTATTCATCCATTTACTAGAGAATTTGTTAGATTCATTAAAAATAATTTAACAAAAATTGAAAGAAAGGAAAAAATTTCAATTTTTTTTTTAAATTATGTATTCTGTATTTATTTATTGAAATTTTATTCACTGCTGTTCTTGATATTTATTGTCTGAATTAAAGAGAAAATAAAAACATTAAGGCATACATTATTTCTTTTTTTAGTATGAAGAAGTTTATCAAGAAGCGAAAACTGCAAGGGCTTACAGAGATGAAAGTGATATGTTAAGAGAAAAGGTGAGTGATTAGTTTGACCAACTTTTTTTTTAATGAATATTTGTCATTTCTGCTTTATCAAAAGTATCTCTCTCCTTTCTCCTCTAGCCACGAAAACAACTTTTATTTTGTGTTTTTACTAACTTCCTCGTGTGTAAGATTAAAGAATTAGTTCCAACTTATGAATAAGCACCAATTTTTTATTTAAAAATGGTAAAATTCAAACCTCTAGAAAAAATTAGTCTATGTATCACTTGTAAGCAACCTCCTTTCCCCAAAAATACAGTTGTAATGAATCTTTGTTAAATACATGTCTATTTAATTGTTTTTGCATCTGGCTTATACAGCTTTAGACCCATCAGCTTTATATGCTCATCTGTTCCACCAGTCACTTAGGTAATTCCTCCTGCATACTTCCAAAAATGTGCATTTTTTTTCTTTTCTGAGTCTTTTACAGAAGAGGTTACCACCATTTGTATTCTCACACTAATTATTTTTCCCACTGCTCTCTCTCAGACAAAGGAAACTGTTCCTCACTTCAGTTATTTCATATCTTTCTTACTCTTGTTTATATACTTCATTTGATTTAAAATTAAAATAATGAGTGGTCTCTATGTATAACTTTGATTCATTTCGGAGGTTCTGACTGTCTATTCCAATTACTTTTTATATATTCTGAATCATGGAATACATTGATGAACAGCTTGCAGAGTATGTCTAAAGAGTTAAGATAGCATCTTCTTTACAGTTCTCAGTTCATCATAAGTAATGTTAAGGTAACATGTTGCTGTTTTTCTTATTAACTTACAAAGTCTTTCGGAATATATATAACTATTCACGATACCCATATCACATGAATATAACGATCTCAAATAATATAACATACGTAAACGAAGATACAATGGTTCTTTATGGACTCCAAAATGGCTGTGCCACTTTTTCTTTAAATTTTACACAAATGTACTTTGTGTCTAGAAGTAGTTTTAGGTAGTTTCTGTATCAGAATGCTTTGATAAGTTTTGAACTAATAATAGAAAATATCCAATTAAAGAAGGAACAGTCAGATTTGGGCCGAAATTAACACTCTTATACATCACAAATGCATTTGAGAAGTTTTATCAACTCACAAGCAGAAAGACCTGACATATAAAATCAGTAGTAGATTATTTGATAAGACAAGCATTTATTCAAAATGTTTGTTTAGAGCACAAATATTCAAGCCGTTGGTTGTATATAAAAATACTTTTATAAAATAAACTGGAGATTCTCTATAGAGCAATTTACGTGAATCTTCCTCCCGGTGCACTATGGTGGGTCCCCAATTAGAGCAGGCAATTTGAAAATGGAAGGGTGATTTTACTGATTTTGATAACACTTAAAGTATTATGAACATTCATTGATCCGCATTCAATCCCTGGCATTGTCGTGTTTCCCTGCTAGTCCATTATGAGGCTGATTTTAATCTAGATAGGTTGAATTTGGTTTTCTCCATATTATTTATAAAAAATGGCGAATCAAAAAATAGCATCTCGCTTCATAATAAAATTTAATTTACTTAGTTTAAAAAAACTACTTGATTAATTTACGTGATTTTGGAATATGGCATTTTCGTTCAGGTGACTGTTGGGTATATTATAAAGATTTTTTTTATTAAGTCGAATTCTAAATGAAAACCATATTTAATATTTGTTTGAAATATTTGTTTTTAATTGTTGATTTTTGCTTGCATTTTTCAATATTTCTCTTGCTATTTAGTTCTGAAAACTACTATTATCACACAGTTTATTTTTTGTAACTTTTTTTAAACAGAAGTGTACAATACATTCCTTCAAAAATGACAAAATAAAGCAAGCATTGAAATTTAATAAAGCAAGCATTGAAATTTTTATTTATTAGGTAATATTGAATATTCTAAAAAGTAGAAATTAAAAATGTACATATAACTAAATTTATCTTCTGTCCTTTGTAAATTTGTCCCCAAATGTATATAAATTAAAGAAAATAAATGCCAAATTTTTGTGCATTAATTAAGACACTTTGTAATCCATTGTGGATAGGAATAATTGACAAAATGGAATATCTTATTTTTAATTATATCAAGAGGATGAATATTTAGTGACTTGTACTTTCTCAAAATATAGCTTTGTCAGTTAAACTGGATTCCACTTAAATGGTTTCTATGAGATTAGATTTCACATTGACTTTGTGCAGTGGTGGGATTGTAACAGGCATTATCACTAGTATAAGAAACAAATTGGTGTACAAACTTAGTATTTATAATTCAATCTCTTATTGTAATTTAAATTTGCTCCAGAAGACATTTTTAATACTTAAAACCAATGTTTTCTAATGAAAAATGAATGTTTATTCTTATAAAATGTCCAATTCATTTTCAGCTAATAAGGTTTCTATTAAGAAAAATTGTTTGCATTCATTATGGAGAACATTGTAGAGATGTGCATTTTATTTTATGCAATTTTCGTTCTTGAAATTTTATGACAAGATTGCATTAAATTGTAATAATTCATATTATTTAGTTTCTTGAAATTTACAAGTTCATAATATATTGTAAGATTTTTTTTAATTAAAATTTTTTATTTTATCTTTAGGCCAATCAAGTTGTCTGTTATGAAAATGAAATTACTAAGTACAAGGAAAAATTAAATGAGATGGAGTTCTACCGATCTAGAGTTGATGTAAGCATTTTCTTTTCTTTGTTTGTCTGAATTAATGACATTTACATGAAATCCATTTTTTTTAATGACAGGAAATTTACATTCAAATTAAATATCTCCATTCATTTAAAAATCGATTTTCTATTTGTCATGAAAGGATGTAAAAGACTTTAAATGTTTTGTAAAAGTTGATTCTAATTTTTGAGGAAGAAGAAAACATCATTTGTGCAATTTTTCTGCTGCATTGGATTTGAATAATTTAATCTTTTCAAATTATTTCAGTATTCAGCAAGACTGTATTGTGCATCCATTTCTAAGGAGAAACCAGAAATAATCATGCTTAAATATACGATCACATAATGTTTTTATTGAAATATGTTTCAATAAAAAAAATGAATGAATAATAGAATTTCATTTAATATTTCTTTTATGTAGTTTATTCATCTTTTTGACATTTGTTTTTTTTTTTTGTTTTTTTTTTCATTATAAGAATTGATAGTTCCAAATTCGTTGTCTAAGTACTTTTATTTCCTTCAGGATCCATTCTCATGGTGCCACTAATAAAAACTTAAAGAACTTTCAAATGGCATATGTCAGAATTTGAGCACAATTGGATGATTAGTTTACAAGTTAGTTAAGTGAAGCCACTGTTGCAAATTTTCAAAAAGGAAAAATCTGAATTTTGTGTTGATAGCATTGGTTTCTGATGAGAAAAAATACTGTTCAAGCAGAGCAATGGCTTGATAAGTGTTATTCTGACTCTGCTGCATCGATAACAATGTAATGTGCTAATTTTAAACAAGGTTGTACAGACAGAAATAAAGCCAAATTCTGTTCCAGAAGGTATTCCACAAACACATTCTGGTCGATCATAAATTGAAATTGTGTGAGATAGCAAAGGAGATGAAGATATAAGAAGCCAGTGTATTTACTATTTAGAATAAACATTTGTCAGTGTGAAAACTGTGAAAACTGTTTGAAGTGAGTTCAGTCTGTCAAAAACAGTAACCTGTTGATGATTCAGAGTGTTTACGATTGTTTCAATGCAACAAAAACGATTTTGCATCAATGGATGTGACAACGGATGAAACATAGATATACCACTTAACTCTGGAATCAAAGTGTTAGTTAGCTCAATGGACAGGTGAAAACTATTTAAAACTAGCAGTACCTGCTAACTGGTGTTGCCTGGTGGAAGTGTGCCCTCTCCACGATAAAAAGTAAAGTGTAGTGGTGACTGTTGCTGCTGCTGCCGAAGACACCCCTAACTCCTATATGGATATTAAGCCCCAGCCATTAAAAAAATAAAATATCAGCAAGGGTAAATAGTAGTAAATAATAGTAGTCAGCCCAAGTGGAGAGATGTGAAAAAAGAAAAAAAGAAATAAAAAGTAGTAGGAAAGCAAGCATACAGGTTCGAACCTGTATAGCGAATGATCAAAGGAATATGTAAAAAAAAAAAAAAAAAAATCCATTTAGCTTTCGAGAGAGACTGAGTCTGTAATTTTTGACAGACTAAAAAACAGGAAATACTTTATCGGACAATTTTAAATCAAAATAATTTATTTTATTTTGAAAGTAAAACTTTTTCACCAATAAACTGAGAACTTTTCATTTGTATTTCAGATTTTAATAAAACCTGGTACTTTAGCATATTGTGAACGTCGATGTCAAAATCCTAGTACCAAATAAAGAAATAATTGCCTTTTCATTTTTGTTTTCTCAAGAATTGTTTCATTTTGTGTAGTTGCCTTTGGAGTTTTTAGCGAAGCAATATCTTTTCTAAGTACAAACATGATTTAACATGATTTCTAAGTACAAACATGATTTAACTAATAATTGTGATGATAGCAAAGGCAAAAAAGAAAGAAAAAGGTTTAATAAAAATGTCAAGATGTTTTTTAAAAATGGCGTTTTAAGGATTCCAGCAAAATATTATATCCTAAAAATTATGATAAAATTAAACCAGTCGAGATAAAGTTCTGTTAATTGTTTATTTATGAAAAAGTATTTTATCTGTGATTTATAAAAGTTCTGCTTTTGCCGTTGTACAAGTAGCCTCCAACCCTGGTTAAAAAAAAAAAAAAGACACTGGGTTGACACCAATATATAGATTAACCAAATTGTTTAACAAATAAAAGGATATGTGTTTTATTTATTTAAAATTTTTAATGTATAATTTAAAATTAAAAACATTGAACAATACAAACAATACGTTGTATAAGAAATGAAAAAAGAAATGAAAAATGAAGATTTAAAATGATTGAATGGGTTTTAATTTATAATTTAAGTTAAAACATTGAACAATACAAATAAGATTTTGGTTTGATTGTAAATTTTATATTGTTCTCGGATGCATATGATGATGCACGGAAACACTGCATCCTTGTTTCTGCATCTCCACAAAAATTCAATATTTAACTTCATTTTTCATTATTTCTTTTCAAGACAAAACCAACATCTATATTGTACGAATTTATTTTATAAAATAAAACACGTAATCATTTTAAAACTTCATCCTGCATTATTTCTTTTCTGTTTTAAACAATGTGGTTAAGTTTAATTAAATTTTAATCACAGGATGACATTTTCAATAATCATGACAAACTTCTGTTTACGATATATATACCGATGTCTACCCAACGTAAGGCTATCTGCATAACTCAACGGCAAATCTACCATTATTTATTTGTGTAAAAGTTCTATTTTTAAAATAAAAGAAATTTTTATTTAAACCTCTTAACGTATATTATTCATTTGTTTACTTGTGAAAATGTTCGGTTTACGTTCCATAAACTCACTCTGCTGCTTTTGCTCTCTCTCTCTCTCCCTCTGTCTTGTCTGTCTCTCTCTTTCTCTCTCGGTAAACAGGCTGGTGCTACCAGATCAGGCTGCCTATTGGCTTCCTGAGACGAAATGCACCTACATTGATTTCGATTTCTGTTTTTGTTTTCTATTCTCTTTTGTAAAACTTAATTATGTTCTACAAAAACAAAATAAAAACAGCCCCCTTCCCTTTCCCTCACCCCCTCCCTTTTTACTTCCCGGTTGACCCTGTCGGCAGGGCATTAGAATACGCCGACTGGACCCCTGCAGAGGGTAAAAGTCCCTCAACGGGGCTACCTGTTGACCGTGGGTGGCAACTCGTGATGCCTAGGAAAAGGATCCTGGTGGCTGAGCAACCGATGCCTAGGGAAAATAAAGGTATCTGTTGCAACACTCTACTTTGGCCTTGTACTAGGCTAGACAGGTGGTCGGAGAGGCCCGATCCAACCAATCGGCTAGTCATGTCAAGCCCTAACACTTACACTGAAAATGTCAATTATAACATCTAAAAAAAAAAATAAATAAAATGAAAAAAAATTTAATCCAAAGATAATACATTTCATTACTACAAACATAGACAAACCAGTTAAGTGTTAGAAGGCGATGGCAAGGGCCAATCAATTGATGAGACAAAAACCACACAATTGCTCCGTAAACCAATGTTTATCAAACTGGGAAAGAAGAAACTAAAGGAGGAAACAGGAAATGATGGAACAAACTCAATCAATTGAGTATATCTCTTTTGTATCCCTGGGATAAAAGGGCGAATGGGTTTCCCCCCCCCTAACATCTCCCAATTTCGGGCTCCGAGGAGGGTGGGGAGCAAAAGAGATAAAAATTTAAACAAACTTCTATGGATATAATAAATCCAAACAAAAAACCCAGAAATCAAAAAAATACAACAAAATCGAAAAGAACCCACTCTGACGTAACCAGCTCAGACAGTGAACAAGAATATAACTATGAAATAATTGATAAAGAAAAATATCCAAGATTCATAGTAATCGAAACCTTAGAAGGAAAAAAGATCAGTGATCTCTCACCATTCTTAATTGAAAAAATTCTGTCTCAAAACAGCAACCCAAAAACAGCAAAAAAAAAAGAAGAAAAATGGCAATCTACTTGTCACAGTCAACAATTATAAAGACGCAAAAAACATTTTAGAGATGGAAAAATTCCATATCTATAAATGCAGAAGTTATGCTCATGAAAGACTAAATACATCAAAAGGTGTTATAAAAAGCCATGAATTAACCTTGGCTACAGCAGAAGAAATAGAAAATGCCCTAAGAAAACAGGGAGTAATCAATCATGTTCGAATAAATATAAAAAGTAATGGTCAAACCATACCTACAAAAACCTACATACTAACATTCAATACACCAAAAATTCCCAAAGAAATAAAAATCGGATATATAATAGAAAAAGTAGAACAATATATACCAGCCCCTCTGAGATGTTATAAGTGTCATAAATATGGACATAACAGAAACATGCAAAGGACAGAAAATATGTGGAAAATGTGGCTTAAAAGAACCTAACCACACTGAAAGTGAATGCCCAAACGAAACAAAATGCCCAAATTGCCAAGAAAAACACCCAGCATATTCTAAAATATGCAAAATCTACACAAAAGAAAAAGAAATAGCCGAAATAAAATACAGACAAAACGTATCCTTTCCTGAAGCAAGGAAAATAGCAAGCTCTCGAGAAAAAATAAACACTTACGCAGACATTACAAAAATTTCAAACCAAACCCAAAACCAAGACCTACTTAAACTAATCTCCGAACTCAAAAATCTAATAGAAACTTTAAAAACTAACCAAAACGAAAACAAGAAACAAATACCAGTATCTTCTGAAACTCAGCTAAATGATCTAAAACAAGCCTCAAAGAGCAAAAAAGAACCCAAACAACAAAAACCACAAATAAATAGTGAAAGATCCAAATCACGAACAAGGACAAAAGCAGAAGATAAACACACAATATCTGGAAAGATGGAAACAGAACAGGAAAACACAAATCCTCTTTCCAAAAACCAAAACAAACAAAAAACAGAGACAATATTAATCGAAAATGAAAACAAATTTGAATTGATTGAAACCGAGAGTCACAGGAAAAAATCTAGCTCCAAAAACAGAACTGACCAGGAAGAGAAAATGGAGACTGAGGAACCAAGCAGTTCAAGTAAACACAAAACAAAAACCACTCAAAACACAACAAATCAATAGAATACTGATATAAAAACCTAAACAAAAACCAAACAGAAAAAAAAAGAAAAAAAAACGAACTTACTAATGGAAATGAATAAAAACATCATACAGTGGAACTGTAGAGGCATAAAACCAAACTACAAAGAAATCAAACATATAATAGCACAATATGACCCCAGCATAATCGGCCTACAGGAAACTCTTCTAAAAGAAATGGACACCATCAACTTCAAAGGATACCACATCTACAATCAAACAAACAGATCACCGACCAACAGGTGGCACTTCAATTATAATAAAAAAAACAGATACCATATATAAAATTACAACTCCTAACAAACCTTCAACTATTTGTTCAATATACATTCCACCTAAACATAAACTAAATAAAATCGAAATTGAAGATCTCATAATACAACTCCCCATACCTTTTATATTAATGGGGGACTTCAACGCCCATAACAAAATGTGGGGAAGTGAGAATATTAACCAAAATGGGAAAATCATTGAATCATTACTGGAATCACCCGAAGTAACTATATTTAACGACAAAACACACACATACCTTCACCCAGGCACAGGAACAACATCAGCTATTGACTTAACACTATGCTCCCCCACAATATTTATGGACTTCCAATGGGAGGTACATAATGACCAGTGCGGCAGCGATCACTTCCCAATTGTTCTCAAAACCCAAGAACCTACAACAGAAGAAACAAAACCAAAATGGCAAATTTATAAAGCTAACTGGACTGAATTTAGCAAACTTTGCACAAACCTAATTAATCAAGAAATAGTTAGCAAACCAGATCCTATGTTAGCTTTCACCAATACACTAAACGAGATAGCAATCAAGAAAATCTCAAAATCTTCCACCAAACCACACCCAAAATCAACGCCATGGTTCACAATAGAATGTAAAGAAGCAATAGCTAACAGGAAAAAAATGCTAAAACACTTCAAACAACATTCTACAAAACCCAACCTTCAAAAATACCTACAAGCACGAGCAAAAGCGCGCTATATTATAAAAAAAAGCAAAAAAGAAATCTGGCAAAACTATATTTCCAAATTGAACAACACGTTATCAAAAAAAACATGGGAAATAATAAGAAAAATAACTGGAAAAAAACTTGGAACATCAATAAATAATATAAGTACACCAAATGGTAGACAAACTATAGACAAAAAAGAAATAGCAAACATAATCGCAAATGAATTCAGCCAAAACTCATCATCCAATCACTACTCCCCCAAATTCCAAAAATACAAAAACAACGCAGAAAAAGAACAACTCAGTTTCACATCCAATAAAGAATACTATAACACCTCTTTCACTATAACAGAACTAAAAAATGCAATTCATAAAAGTAAAGATACAGCTACCAGTCCAGATGACATTCACTATCAATTTCTAAAACACATGCCAGTCACATCTCTCAATATTCTCTTACAGATAATTAACAACATATGGTGGACTAATAATATCATCCCAATTCCTAAAGCAGGAAAAGACCACTCCAACCCTACCAGTTATCGTCCTATCAAGCTGTATATGCAAAACAACAGAAAGGATGGTCAATACAAGACTAATATGGCATTTAGAAAAATATAATCTTATCTCTACACACCAAAGCGGATTTAGACAAAATCAAGGTACTAATGACCAACTTATTCGGCTAGAAACATATATCTGTAACGGTCTAATAAGAAACCATCACGTGGTCTCAATCTTTTTTGATATCGAAAAGGCGTATAACACCACATGGAGATATGGAATCTTGAAAGATATTCATAATATGGGAATCAGAGGAAACCTAGCAAAATTTATCCAAGAATTACTATCCCACAGAACATTTAAAGTATGCCTAGGAAATACATCAGATCAATACACACAAGAAACAGGGGTACCACAGGGTAGTGTACTATCTGCCACCCTTTTTCTAATTAAAATCAACGGTATAATGGAAAATGTTAACATGGGATTTGAAAAAACACTATTTGTTGATGACTTTTCAATAACTTGCTCATCACCAAATATGCCAACTATTGAAAGACAAATGCAACATTGCCTTAACAAAATAGATCTTTGGGTTAACCAAAATGGATTCAAAATGTCCAAAAGCAAAACCACATGTATCCACTTTTATAGGAAACGAAAATACCACCTTGACCCACAGCTCAAACTAGATGGACAACTAATACCAGTAGTACAATACACCAAATTTCTAGGGATCATTTTAGACAATAAACTAAACTTCAAGGAGCACATTAACAAATTAAAACAAAAATGCTTAAAAGCAATAAATATCTTAAAAATAGTATCAAAACTAGACTGGGGAGCAGATCAAGCTACAATGCTCAAAATATATCGCTCACATATCAGATCCAAACTGGATTATGGATGTGCCATATACAGCTCTACTTACAAATCCTACAAAAACAAACTACTAAAAATACAGAATCAAAGTTTAAGACTTAGCCTGGGAGCCTACCGAACTTCTCCAATGGAAAGCCTTCACGTAGAAGCCCAAGAACTACCCCTGCACTTAAGATGGAAGCAACTAGCGTTACAATACGCAACAAAACTACAAACCAACCCCGAAAACCCAACCTACAAAACTACCTTCAACCCACAATGTACAAACTCTTATTCAAGGAAACCAAAAAGTATACCCTCCTTTGGACACAGAATTAAAGAAATAATACATCAAATCAATGAAAACCCCGACAATATAATTACTCGGAAAACAAACGACAGAGCACCATGGACATTACACAAACCAGAAACCGACATAACACTTACTGCTTATAAGAAAAATATTACAAATAATATAACAAACAGAAGCAACTTTGGAGAACTAAGAGAAAAATATGCAGAATACATAGAAATATACACCGATGGGTCTAAAACTATAAACGGAACAAGCGCAGCATGCACAGATGGACAAAAACAATATCAAATAAGACTGCCCAACGAGGCTTCAATATATACAGCTGAACTGCAGGCCATCAAAATAGCTCTCAAAGACATCAACGAACAAAAAGCCATAATATATACAGACTCCCTATCTTGTATCATGGCCCTTGAAGAAAAATCTAAACACCCTTTTATCACAGAAATTATACAAGAATACAATGAAATAACCGAAAAAAACAATAAAAAAATTATAATAGCCTGGATACCAAGTCATGTCGGCATTCCAGGAAATGAAAAGGCAGACAAACTGGCTAAAGAAGCCACAAACCACCAAATGGAAAAAATTAAAATACCACACACAGACCTAACAAGAAAAATCAACGAATATATAGAAAACAAGTGGCAAGAGGAATGGAACAATGCACTGCAAACAAATTGCACGAACACCAACCAATAATTAAAAACGAAAAACAAAAAATTTTTAAAGGAAGAAGAGAAGAAATTGTACTAAACCAAATACGAATTGGACATACAAAATTAACTCATTCCTACCTAATCAAAGCGGATCAAACACCAAATTGCACACTCTGCAACCAACAACTAACAATTAAACATCTACTGACAGAATGTAGAAAACACAAACGCACTCAAAAGAAATATTTTAAAACAACAAACATTAGAAAAGTGTTCCAAGAAGTGGAACCCCAACAAATCATAAACTATTTAAAAGAAACAAATGTATTCAAACTCCTATAAAGTAAACAAGTAAAATTCAGTTTAGAAAAACAAATCTCTTACAACTAAAACAATTTTTCGGAAAACCTAAAACATCTTGATTCAAAAGATAAACTTTTTTAAGAAACTTAAAAATTTTTTTACAAGAAACTGAAAACCTATTATATCAACAAAACTTTTTGGCATTAAATGACTCTTAGAGGTTGAAATGCCGTTAAACAAACACACTCACTGACTCGCTCGCTCACTCGGTAAACAGAGATAGAGAAAAGCAATTCTGAGTGGCTAAGTAAGCACTTTATTTATCTATATATATATATATATATATATATATCTATTTGTATATGTTTTGGTTGGTTTGATACTTAGGTCGAATGTAAACAAAACGCATGTAAATCTCTCTCTCTTTCTGGAAAACACATTTAGGGAGAGAAGCAATTAATGCCCAGCTGCTAAGTGTGTATCTGTAGACGCCATGTTGGATAGCATCTTGATTGTTCGTTTTAGTGTATAGGATTGTATTCTGGAATAAGGGTTTGTTCTGGTGTAAGCCAATGAGAATAGCTGGAAGGTTTTCGGAGAGAATTTATTATTTTTGAATCCGCGGACGGGAATTTAACGGCTGTGCTATGAGTTTAGGAATCAGTTATGGAGGGTGAAACCACAGTATCCGTACCCTGTGTATAAGAATCTGTGGTGGTGACTGGTGCCGGTGGTATGACTTAAGTGATAGGGGGTAAAAATCAGGACTATTTCCTCTGTAGGTTAATGCGATAGTGATACTGTAGCTCCTCAGATGTAATCTAGGATTTTATTTAAACACCTGGATGTGTCAAAAGTTTTTATAAAGTTATGTAAGATAATGGCTAATAGGCTAGACATAAGAAATTTGTATGTCGCATCTGTTGTTTGAAACCTACTGTATTTTGGTCCAGAGGGGAATAATTGCGCCTCTTTTATTATATATAGGGATGACCAACAAGCAAGTTTTTGATCTCCATATTTGGAGATGCATAAGGTATTTTGTTATCTTGGGATAGGAAGAATAAGCAATAACAAGTATTGTGTAGCATTATTAATGCATTTGAAGTAAGAAATCTCAATAAAACTGACACAGATGAAGAAAAAAGTGTTTTTCACCAAGACAATGCACCATGTCTCAAATTGATCACAACAATAGCAAAACTATATGAATTGCACTTAGAATTACTTATGAACCGTGTCTATTCTCTAGATCTGGTTTCAGTGACCACAGGCTGTTTGCAGTAAAAAAAAAAAATACTGGAGGTAAATAAATCTAGCTTCAATGCAGAGGTGATATAGGAAACTAAGGCCTTCTACAAAAAGGCATTGAATTGTTTGTAAAGCATTGAAATCTGTATATCATCTTAGGAGATGATGTTGATGAATTTTGCCTAAAGTTATTTTATTAGTTGAGCCCAGGACTTATTGAGTGGTGTATTCAACAGTTACGGATTTGTTTTATTTTTAATGATTATAGTCAACATCTCTCCACCTAATATTGCATGATAAAGATGTCTGAAGAAATTAAAATAACCTGTATTTTAATTTTGTCAATTTGGGGATGTTCCCCTTGCATAAACTAGAGGCAAACAAGTTGTTTGTAAATGCACAGAAATGCTCAAAGTTGTGTTAGCACTAGCAGCACAATTACTGGCATCTTTAATGTCAGAGTAAGAGTACACCAGGTTTCTGTACTGAGTCATTGCTTTTCATTTGTGTCTTAGAAGCAATGTTTAGTGAGTTCCATACGGATTGTCTGGAAGATATATACTGAATGTTCATGATTTACTAATTAGTTGTGAAACGATAGAAGATCTTCTTGTTAACTTAGACTTTGAGGAATACTTTGAAAAGTAAAGATAATGAATGTCACCAAGATCAAGCTGATGAAGTTTCCCTACTCAATTTGTGAAAAGGGGCTCCTATGCAATTCTATTTTTTTGGTACCTGTATGCATTCGGTACACAAGAAATACAGTGGAATTATTGGTAGATTGAAACAGGATAACCAATTTGTGTGCAACTCAAATGTGGAAAACATATCTCGATGGTGAAGCAATTGATATTATCAAGAAGTTTTATTACTTTGGTGGTACTATTGGAGCACAGAATGAGAGTTCTTAACTTAGCAAAGGTAGAACAGTTGAGGTAACGGATTCAGTGCACAGATGAAAGCCAAAGAAAATATGGAAGGAAGTGATAAAAATTGTCCTAAAGAATAAAGACTTGACCTGTATGTGGAACGGACATTAAACAGAATATGATGATGAATGATTTATGGAGTTGTGGAGATTTTTTTTTTTTTTAAATAAAGATAAGCAATGTTTAAATGTCAAATTATTTCAGTACAGACTCAACAGAAAAATCTATGCATACAATGAAAATAAAAAGAAATTATAAAAAAGAAAATGCCTTTTTTTAAAGAATTGTACTGGCTGCATTGTTCATGTCTCTTCAAATTTTGGTTTTGAACAGGAACTTCGAGAAGACAACAGAATCTTGGTAGAAACCCGTACATTGCTAGAAGGTCAACTGAACAATGCTCACAAACGTATTGATTCAGTCAAGGAATTGGAGAGAGATTTGATCAAGTGTAAGAAACAAATGCAAGATTTAACAGAGGTCAGTTGTTTAATGTTTTTTTTTTTATTTGCACCCACTACTTTTCATCAATAGTAATCCAAATAATGCAGAGCTGGTGATATTTAAATATAATTAAATCTAAGGGGAATGTCTATTTCTTTAATCATTTTCTGCTTAGTTTGATGCTAATACTTACCAGTTGTCTATCTATTAATATTATAATGATCATAACATTTAATCTTTGCATTTTGAAAATTATAATTATGCAAAAAAAAAAAAAAAAAAAATTCATAGCTAAAAAATAATTACATTGTGTACCAGAATTATATGCAAATTGACTTTTTTGTTTTACCTCCGATATTTTTTAATAAAAATAATGAAACTTGACATGTTATATAGCAACACTAACACGTGCACAGATTTAAAATTCTAAGTTAATCTACGCAATAGTAAACAAACGATAGCCATTTTGGTGATTTGCAGCCTGTTTCCACGTGCCAATTTTATGTGCAAATCATTGCTAAAGTTCCTAATATGGTGAAGTGTTGACGGAAAATTAAAGAATGTGTAATTTTAAGAATATGTAAATTGAGAACAAGAATAATGCAGAGCAAACATCGTTCATATTGTTTCATAGTACAATTAATATTATATATGATTACTATTTTATTAACAGCACAAAAAAACCTTTGTCAAACTTTCAATTTCATCTGATGAAATTTCTTTGACAGCTATCAAAACAGCATTCCAGAAGTCATCCTCAGAGGTGTACTGCTTTCCTCCGGAGTAAATCTTCCTTTTCAAGATGCTCCACAGATTTTCAATGGGATTTAAATCTGAAGAACAGACTGGCCATTGCATTATTTTCCCATGTCTGGCAAAAACACTCTCCAAATATTCAGCGGTTATCCTTGCAGCATAAGAAAGTGCATTATTATGCATAAATACCATCTTTTTCTGGAACAATGAATTCTTGTCAGGGTTCAATGTGTTCCTTTATGAAGTCCATGTATGGTTTAGCAATCATTTTAACTCCATCTGCGACTCTGAATGGTCCTACCAACTCATTACCAATAATTGCAGCCCAAAACATCACACCTTGTTGACGTCTGATCTGGTGGGGATGTGGACCCTCATTACGGTATCATTCTCTCCTCCATTCATAGTCCATCAAGGGTCGCTCGACATTCATCAGTAAATAAAACAATTTTAAAATTTATCTTCATGTGATTTATTGCCCACTGCATCCTCTTTTTCTTGTGGATATCCTTTAATGGAGGGTGACCATCAGCTTTCCACAATTGACAACTGTCCTCAGAATATGGCGTGGAGTTGATTTGGCACATCAGGAATGCCAGTGTTTTCAAAAACTTTTTGCTAGTTTCAAGAGGGTTACGGCTTTCTTGATCTTACTCATGGTGTGATACAACACAGGTGCTTTCTTATGAATTTTCCTTTTATCAGAACATCCTTTGCAAAATTTAGGGTTAGTAACTAATTTTTAATTGTAGGATGATCACGGTCTAATTCTTTAGCTATTTCTAAGCTAGATATCTTATTAGGAATCCTTTAAACAATTTTAGATTTTTCAGCTTAACTCAAAGTACCTTTACGCCTCATCTTGCATATAAAATTGGCATGTTGAAACAGACTGCAAGTTACCAAAATGGCTACCGTTTGTTTACTATTGTGCAGATTAGCTTAGAATTTTAGATGTGCGCATGTTGGTGTTGCTATATAACATGCCAAGTTTCATTAATTTTTATTAAAAACTTGGAGTTAGAACAAAACAATTGAGTTGCATATAATTTCATTTGTTTTAGAAATGTTATCCAGAGAGTTTTGTATAGATTAAATGAATTCAAACCAGTTAAAAAGATAATTTCTTTTACAAATAACATTAAATTTATCAAATGAAACCTTAGGGATTGAGACAAGTGATACTTGAGATCTTAACTGATAAGAAAAACCGATTTTACTTTTTATATAGAAAACTTTAAGTGTTTCAACTGTATTACAAAATATAAAATTAGCTTTTATTTTGTATTTTTTGTTGGTCAGTAATAATCTTCATTGCTTTCTTGAACCATACAGTTTGCCAAAGGAATGAAGAACGAAACATTTACAACTACAAATGTGATACATCTGAATGAATCAAAGGCTTTTTTCCATATATTTAAGTTGCACAAAATAAAATAAATACTAAAATATTCATTAGTTCTATGATTAGTTATTTTTTTAAAAAATCCGTTTTAACTCTAATTAGATGTCATTTGCAATTCCATAAGTGTTCCATCAATTATTTTATTCATGGTCTATCACTTTTGCTTCTGTATTAGTGATGTTAAAGGTTAACAACACTTGGAATAGAAATCATTTGTCATTTACATCAACAAAACGAAAATGTTAATTATTTAACCTGTAGAGGAAAATAGATATAGTAAAAAGAGACTAATTTTGAATTTTACTTTTTAACATTTAACATGTTACTCATTGAGCTCTGATGATGCATGTCTACTAGAAGAATGCTCATTTCAGGAGAGCAAAATGAATTCCTGAACAGAACTTTTGATCCACTTTATATTTACTTACAAAGATTAACATCATTATGTAATGATAGTAAATTTTATATCTAAATTCTTATTCCAGTTTTGATTAAAATCCATTACAATATTTTAAATCTAGGAAATGTCTAAAATTTAAAGCTCAAGCTTCAAGGGTTCTAAGAAGAAACTGAAATGTAGGAAATCTTAATTAGTATCTCATGACTATAGATCAAGTTCTATGTAAATGTGATATATTCGAATTTTCAAATTGAAGACTGTACTCCTTAACACTCTTTAAAATACCCCAAAGAAACTAAAATTTGAGGGATATTTATTAATCAATATCTAAAATTATTAAAATTTCACAAAAATCAAAACTAGCTGAAATTTTACAAAGGGTTTCTGCCTCTTGTTTCCATATTTGCATAAAAATTAAATTATAGTCCAGATTACCACCTTGTAGACCTAAATTAATAATTATAGTTTAATCAATTAGGAGTCAATCATGTACAAATATATTAACATGCCTAACTGTGTGTGTGTGTGTGTGTGTGTGTGTGTGTGTGTGTGTGTGTGTGTATATATATATATATATATATATGATACCAGCAAATTCGTTCTTGAATATTGCCATTACTTGATATAGCGTTAGAAAATTGAAAAATGAAGACAGATCAGCAATGAGTTGCACAAAAGTAGCTTCTAAGCCGACGGCCAAACTCTGGTATTCTTTGGCACACATGGTGCAAACATTATTAAACAAAATACTAACCTAAATAAACAGTAAGAATAATAGAAACACTTAATAGGCCATTTTGTTATACTGTTAAAATGTTTTTCCAGTAATCTAGAATGTAAAAGAATTATTAATCCAAACAACTCCCCAAAAAAGGAAATGCTGGTTGAAGAAAGCATAAAAAAAAAATGAAATAATGAAGATTTCTCTGACTTTCTGTATGGAGAAAGTGTTAAGCTGGAAAAAATGTATAAATTATTGAAAGCAAATAAAATTGATACATATTTTCCAGAAAACATGCATTAAATTATAGTTGTTGTAGAATTCTATATACCATTTGTGCTTACAGAACTATGATAGTAAGTGAAATGTGGGAAAAATCACTTTATTATGAAGATTAATACCATTAATTCATAAATAGCTGAGAAACTGAAACTGACTCATTACTATCTTTACTGAATTTTGCCTTTTTAGTTTAATATGGACTATAAGTTTGGTTTAATATGGGCTATAAGTTTGGTTTAATATGGACTATAAGTTTGGTTTAATATGGACTATAAGTTTGGTTTAATATGGACTATAAGTTTGGTTTAATATGGACTATAAGTTTGGTTTAATATGGACTATAAGTTTGGTTTAATATGGACTATAAGTTTGGTTTAATATGGACTATAAGTTTGGTTTAATATGGACTATAAGTTTGGTTTAATATGGACTATAAGTTTGGTTTAATATGGACTATAAGTTTGGTTTAATATGGACTATAAGTTTGGTTTAATATGGACTATAAGTTTGGTTTAATATGGACTATAAGTTTGATTTAATATGGACTATAAGTTTGATTTAATATGGACTATAAGTTTGATTTAATATGGACTATAAGTTTGATTTAATATGGACTATAAGTTTGATTTAATATGGACTATAAGTTTGATTTAATATGGACTATAAGTTTGATTTAATATGGACTATAAGGATGAAAATGCAAAGTATTATCAAGTTTTTGATATTAGTACAATATCATTTAAGAATTCATTTAGTGAAGATTTTTGCATGCACTAGCCTAAATCTTTTTTTCTAAAAATGTGTTCATATTGTTATGAATTAATTACAAATGCAGTTTGATCACCAGTATGAAAAGGATGTTTTGGAAATTTCTAACATGAGATTAAATTTATGTGAATTTATTGTAAACTGGCAAGAATATTCTCCCTCCATTTGTATAATTTTGCTATCCTGCAAGGATTATATAATGCTTAAGAAGCATATACTACAGACTCCCAAAGGAGGAAGTAATGCCGAAGATGGTATTATGAGAAATTAACATAAACTGTCTCCATCCAAAGAAGAGGTAATACTTGGGAGGATTTCCCTGTAGAAGAAGGCAATGCCTTGGATTATTGTATCATGGCAATAGAACAGATACTGCACTTCCCCTTCCACACACACAAAAAATGCAGAAGGTAATTCCTGTGAAGATGTTATCATGACAAGATAACGGATACTATATTACAAAAGAGGTTGTAATACTTGGACAGATTTTTCATTTCCTTTTAAAAAAGATTGATCAGAACTGATACTACATTATCCACTGTCATTAAAAGATAATACAGTAATAGATTTAGTGTTTTTTTTTTTTCTCTCATTCTTTTCAAAATGCCTGATGATAAAAACATTGTTTATGGTTATTTGATCTTTTGGTTAAAGTCAGTGTTCTCAGCATCTCAGTGACATTAGATGTTTTACTATCAATGAAAATATTGCATATATATAAGAAAATACAGCAATGCAACTTTACAACTGTATATGAGAGATTATTAATTTATTAGAAACCATTTATAAAATAAATATACAAATTAAGACCTAAAACTGCCTGTGAGTATTTGCAATCTACTATATATATGATAAATAAGCACAACCTGTGTTGGTAATATAGTTAGAATAAATGGAAAAAAAGCTTTGATATAAACAATCTCCATTACTTTCTGGTGATAAGCTTTGATAAGTGAAATACTTGATACTCATTAGTAAAAAAAATATTTTGTTCAATTTGTTCTTGTATTTCTATTTCAAATCTTAATTCTTTTAATTTCACATTTTTATTAAAAAGAAATAGTTTTATTTTTTTACCCACTTGCAATTTTATTGATCAGTTGAAGGATAGCAGGAGTCTGATGAATTTTCAATTAATTCATGAAAAATATTTTTTACTTCATGATCTAGAAACCTTTATTAATGGTAATTTAAAGTATTTCTTTAAAAAAAATACTTTCAATTTCATCACCTATGATACATTAGATTCTCTAGTTTTTTCTGTCTAATCATCTCATCAGTTTCCTTTTTTCTAAATCAAATAAAACAATAAAACTTAAATTTCATGTCAAATTTCCTTTTTAATAATTTGGATCTTTATAAAAAAGCTAATTTTTTAATACAAAATATCATTTTCCGAGGGCAAATGTTTCCGCTTATCCTAAACAAATAAAATATGGAACTATGATGAGAGTTGATCATCTCCACTAGAAATGGAGCTCCCTATTTTAAATATGTTTCTTCCTTGTGGTATTCCAAATGTCTCATGGACATTGTTCAGTATCTTTATTAAATTTCAGTAATTTTGTTCTTTCTTTCTGTTATTAAACTTGCATATACTTTTTTGTTGATGGACTTATTTTGATGCAAGCATCTGGTTTTGTTTTATTTTCAGCAATTGGACACAGAAAAAGAAAAAGTTAGAGTTCTTACTGAAGAAAATGCTTTGTTGGAATTTAAGAATAAAAACAGGCTCCAAGAAACCACAACCCTTGAGCAGGAATTAGAACAAGCGCATGCAAGGACAAGTGGTGAGCTGTGTTTAATCTAATGGGTATAACTTTATAAAGTATTTAACATATGGTATATATTTTTTGATATAAAATTCCTTTCATCCTTAAGAAAAGTGACCTTTAATATTAAATTTAAAAAAAAACAAACTTGCAATATCAAACAATTAAACAATTAAGATAAAAATTAAGTTAAATTGTGTCCACCATGATAGATTGTAGAAGATTGTTATAGTTATATTGTATTCGCCCTATCAGCTGGGGTTGTAGAATATTCCAATTACATCTCTGCAGAGGGATAAAACAGCCACACCACCCATTTGCAAAAAAACAAAAAAAAAAAAAAATCAAATCCTTCTAATTTTGATTCAAAACTGAATTTTCATGATTCATCATTATTTAAACTCCAAAAGAAATGTGACTCCTCTTTCAGCTTTTTTTTTCTTTAATAAAAAAGGTGACTTCTAATCCATTAGTCTCTGCAGATGTTAACTCTGTTAAAAATTACCAAAAAACATGTAGATTATTTATTGAATATGAGGAAATTTAAGAATTTTAATTGTAAAACCTATTCAATCTTTTAATATATAAGAAGTTGAGACTATATTCTGAAAGCAAGGAGCAAACAAACAAAAGAATATTATTGCTGAAAAAAATTTTAATAAAAAATAATTGTTTTTGCTTTCTATAATCTCCATTAAATTTGAATAAATGGCGAAATTTTAAACAAAACTGTATATTAATGTACATATTTGATTTATTTATTTTATTTTCAGGTATCAGCCTCTCTGATCAACTGAGTGAGACTTCTAACACAAAAGTGTTGCGACTTGAACTTGAAAACCAACGACTGCAACAAAAGTTGGATGATTTACGAGACAATTCCCTTATTGAAAGCAATGCACTCAACGCAGAATTAGAAAAAGAGAATAAACGTCTTGCAAAAAAGGTTGAGTCTTTACAAGAGGAAATGAAATATCAGTCCGATACATGCATTGATCTTGAGCAAAAATCCAAAATGTTTGAGGAAGACAAGGACAAACTGTTACAAATGGTTGAAACAGTGAAAGAGAATGCTGACCGTCAACTGAGTGAAATGCAACGGGAGAAGGAACATTTAGCGGAGACGGTTGCAGCATTGAGAGACAGAAATGAAAAAACAAATGACACACGAGTTAAAGAATTGGAATCTGAAAACAAAAAACTCTATGATAAGATTTCTGCGTTTACTTCAAAATGTTCACAATTAGACTTTGAAAATCAACAAATGAAGAAATTGTGTGATCAGTTAAAAGCGTCGGCAGATCGACTGACGGAGGTTGAAAACTCAAACGTGAGTCTTGAACGCCGAAATGCTGATCTAAAGAATGCTGTGAGTACACTTAAATTGGCTTGTGATAAATATGAAAACACAGAACAAAACAATTCTCGTTTGGAGATCGAAAACAAGA
This sequence comes from Euprymna scolopes, assembly GCF_053919585.1. Taxonomy (NCBI): domain Eukaryota; kingdom Metazoa; phylum Mollusca; class Cephalopoda; order Sepiida; family Sepiolidae; genus Euprymna; species Euprymna scolopes. The sequence goes on along the minus strand of NC_136517.1, from coordinate 66,553,962 downwards.
AATTGAGCAAGACAATTGAGAGTTTGCAATTGTCACTCTCTAAGCAAGAGATGTTGATAGAGGAGCATATTTCTTTGACTGTTGAAAATCAGAAATTGCAGAAGACCCTTGAATCATTGAAAGGTGCCACTGACAATGTCTTAGAATTAGAACATGAAAAAGATGAGCTGAATCGTGAAATTCAGCAGCTGAAGAAAATTATTGAGTCTCAACGAATTGAGAGAGTCAAATATGAACAGATGGAAATGGACATTCTGGATATGGATAATGAAAATCAGAAGCTGCAAAAGACGTTGGAGATGACAACACGGCGCCTCCATCAGCTAGAACAGGATAATAATGACCTAGAGGTTGAGAATGAGAAGCTTCAAGTGTCTATCGAGACACTGAAGATCTCCTGTAAAAAACTAGAGAACAAAGAGAATGATAAGCAAGAATTAGAAAATGAAGTGAGCAAGTTAAGTAAAGAGAAATCCACATTGGAGAAAGAAAACAAAAAACTGAAGCATGTGTTGGAGGCAACTGAAGTTCATCTTGATGATTTGACCTCCAAACATAATGTACTTGACGTGGAACACAAAAATTTGAAGAAATTGCATGAAAAAAGTAAAGACAGTGTGGAAAAGATTCATGAATTTGAAAAGGAGAACAAAGATTTGCAACAACAGCTGCTCATTAACAAAAAGACACTGGCCACTCTGAGAGAGGTAAGTTACAAACTGGAAAAAGTTCCATATTTTTGTTTTACCTTTCGATCATATTCATTTGTTTTCTGGTTCTGATCTCATCAAAAGATGCTGTTAGAGATTTTTTTTTTTTTTTTTTACAGTTGAAAACTGGAACTTGCAAAAGACACTGAAGTCACTAAGGAAGCTATAAATTATCTTTTATTTTTAGATTTGAATGAAATTTTAACTATCAATAAATTCCATGAAATAATGGTAGTATTTAAATTCCATAAAAAATAATTCCGGTTTGTAAAACTTGAAATTTTTATTATTTCTAATGACTGCTCAACTCGACAAAAATAACTTTTTAAGCTAAAAACTTCACTCATTCTAGCTCAGTTTTGACATAATTTTTAATACAGCTGCACTATTTTGATTGTACAAGTTTGAGTTTTAATTTTATTACATCAGCAAAAAAATGTTGTGCTTTCACCAATTTTTCAAACCTTTACGGCATTTTTATAGATGTTAACTTCATTTCAGTTGCACTACTTGAATCGTGTAAGTTTGATTTCTTTGATTTTATTACCAAAACCCATCCATATTGTCTCTTTGTTTATTATTACTATTTTCTCTTACTCTCCTCAACTGTATTATATTGTTCCTATTTATCTTTGATACTTTTCATTTTTAATTTCCCCTCTCTCCATTTGTATTATATAGTTCTTGACACTAAATCTTTTATTTTCTATAGCTCTCTTCTCCTGTATTAAATATTTCTTTGTCGTTCTTGACACTGAATCTTCTGAAATCCAACTCTGGTATCTTACCTGTTGGGGACAAGGCTTTAGTTGGAGGGTAATGATGTCATAATAAAAACACCAGTTTCTGGTTAGTCATATGACTGGTTTAGGGGTAGACTTTTTGTCAGCCAGCCTAGTAACCCCTTTTTTCTCTATTAGTCTCCTAAATGGCTTATCTTTAGGTTGGCTTGTTTGAGGTCCAGAGGATTGAATGCTGGGAGTGGGGTGTTTTTAGCCTTTATTTGTCTTGATTCGATTCTACCTTTATCTCCTTTTTTATTTTATCATGCCTTCTATGTATCCACACAAAAAGCACCTTATAATAACATCAAAGGTTTCAGATCAAACTTTCCTGATGTTCAGTCCTTCGTTTTGGACAAATATCCTCACATTCTTGTTCTTTATGCGACAAATTTAGATTCTTCTATTGATAGTAATGATCTGCATGTAGAAATTTATTTACTTCTTGTCCATTTAAACTCTTCCATGCATTTGCATGGTCTTGTTATTTTTCTTTGCAAGGATCTCCCATTGTACGTGTCACTAGTCTTGAATCTCATGGATTTCCTTTTATTTGTTTGAGGTTGTTTTGCTGGACTCCACTTGCTATTTGTTCTTTTTATATGATTCACTGTCAGAAGACACTGACTGCTCTGTTGTTGATGCTATATCCACCATTATTGATAATGCATTACAACTTCATCTGTGAAGCTCTGTCTTCAGTGACTTTAATGCACACCATTTTGACTGGCTTTTTTTTTTTTTTGCACAGATCTTGCTGGTGAAATCTGTCAACTTTTCTCTCATGACTTGTCCCAAATTGTCACCTTCCCTACATGGTTTCTTGATAATGACCTTCATCAACCATCTTTACATGATCTTTTTCTCACGTCTGTTCTTAAAACATGTTCTATTTCCTCTTCTCCTCCATTGGGTTCTTTTGATAATGCTGCTATTAATGTTTAAATTGATTTTTCTGTTAAGTTTTCAATTGATTGTCCCTTTCATAGAAAGACATTTAACTACAGAGGGATGATTGGGATGGGCTTTGCAGTTTCCTAGGGTCATGTCTTTGGCATATCTCCAAATGCTGCTGCTAAAGAAGTTACTGACTGGTTTCTTGTTAGAATTGACATATTCATTCCTTATTGTCAAATCAAACTGCATTTTCCTTCCTGGTTTTCATGGTTGTTGCTCTGCCATTTCCCATAATCATTACTTCAGTCAGTATCTTCAGGATGGTTCTGAGGCTTCTAGACAATCCTATTGTAGAGCTAGCGATGCAAGAGAGCAATTTCTGAGAACAAATGATTTGTAACTTTATCACCTCTCAAAAGGTTAGCTCACATGATTTTTGGAGAATCTATAATAGTGTTATAATAGTGGCAACTCTGCTATTCTGCCTTTCTAATGGTTTTCAGGTCATCTCATTTTCTAAGGATAAGGCTGATCTCTTTGCTCATCTTTTTGCTGGCAATTCTTCTCTTGATGATTCTCGTGCAGTTCTTCCAGATTTTCCTTCGAAAACTGATCAAACTCTTGATTCTGTAATTATCATTCCAAAGATAGTTGCTAGAATTCTTGCTGGTCCTGACCAATCTAATGCTTCTAGTCCTGATTTTATTCCTGTTGTTCTCAAACATTATGCATCTGAACTTCCTTCTATCCTCTCAAAATTATTCAATTTCTATTTGTCTCTGTCCTGTTTCCCTTCTTGTTGGGAGAAGTCCTCTCTCGTCCTTATCTTTAAAAATGGTGATCGGTTTGACCAAACTAAATATAGTCCTGTTAGTCTTGTCTCTGTTATGAGCAAAGCAGCAATACACATGGGTGATAAAACACTTTGGATAATCAGATTTCAAGGAGGTTCTGCTAAAATAGTCATATTTTTTAAACCTAAGCACTATATAAAATACCACAGTTTTGTTCAGAAATGGATATACTTTCAAATGAATTAATAAATAATAATGTACATTATGTATTTAAGAGTTTTAAGCAAATAAAGTAATAAAAATATGAACATCAATAACAATGCTGTCGGTAAGGTTTTGTAAATGCTTGTACAGCATTTGGATGAAAGATTTTGCCATGAAATTTGGAAATGAATCGTACAAGAAATCACGGTACTCCTGCAGTATTTTACCCACCGATTTCACGATCTTAGCCGAGCGTTGACGAACGCTTTCGGCGTTAACGCCGACGAAAGCCGAGAATTCGGAGCTACGGTGCAAGAACGCTAAAAGTATGTGAATAGCAACAACATTACAAGGAAAAGATATTGCACACACACACACACACACACACACACAACAAAATGGATAAAATTAATACAAAAAATTTGGATAAAATAAATCACAAACACTTACCGTAAGTTTTTTTTAAAGAAAAAAAAATTTATTTTGTTGAATATTTTTTTTTTTTTTTTTTTTTTTGGTTCATTTTGTTTTCCGATAGCTTTTTTTTTGGGGGGGGGGGGATAAGCAACAGTAATAAACACTTCAATGTTTTTTTTTGTTTGTTTTTAACAAAACGTTATTAAACAGTAACAACAATATTTTTTTTTTTTTTTTTTTCAGTAATGTTTGTAGGGGGGGGGGGGACACAACAATTACTGTTTATCTTTAGTTCCGACTGGAAGATTTTCTACTGACTGTAGAGGCAAAGTAGGGAGCAAAGGGTTTTCAGAGGATGTGGAAAGAAAAAGCTCCTTCCCAAACCGGGTAGCCTTCCGCGATTTGATTTATTAAAGGGTTGTGTCCAAATTTTTGTCTCCACATAAATTCGCATAAATATGTTTCCAACAACTCCCGGTTTTTTGTTTTTTTTTATCGCTAAATTAAATAGCTGAAATGAAAGGCTGTGTATTTTTACTTTGAACAATAAAATAACTGAAATGAAACGCTATGTGTGTAATTCCAATGAAAATTATTCGTCTGCTGCGCGTTCGTTTGAAGCGCCCTGATTGGCTGATAGAGTATCGTACCGCTCGCCATGTCGATCAACGCTCGGCTAAGATCGTGAAATCGGTGGGTAAAATACTGCAGGAGTACCGAAATCACTTTTAATAGTGTAGGGATTCTAAAATACTTTCGAACACTGTTATGTTTTTTTTTGTTTTTTGTTTTTTTTTAAGAACTTCATGACATATTGAAAATTTGGAAAAAAAAAAAAAAAAATTGTACACCCACTGTTTTTTTTTTTTTTAATGTTTTTATCCATTAAAAGTGTAATTGTATATTTTATTTTGTAGTAGTAATTAGCAATTTAAAATGATGCTGTCTGAAAAAAATCATTTCTATTTGAGTTCAGAAAACTGTAGTAACAGTAATTACAGCATCAGCGGCAATAACACAACTGTAAACGGACGTTTTTTTTGCTGACTTTTATTCTAGAATGAATATTTTTTTTAATTGAAAATATGACTATAAAAACCGTTTTTACATGTTTAGCTAGAGCTATTTTGTTATTAATATATAATTAGTTTAATTAGAGCTGTTTGGTTATCAGAATATATAATTAAAGTCATCCCAACTAGCCTGGTGTTATGAACTTGTTCAACTTGTAATTTCTCATATATTTCTGATCAAATTTAAAAAAATATTTATATGATTGAATAGACGAGAAAATAAGCTTCCTAAATGTGTAACTTGCATGCACTTTTATCCATTGCATTAGTTTTTAATGGCAAATTAATTGGTGTTTAGCTTTTTTCAAAATGTATTTTTACATGTTCATTTGTTTAGCAAAGTAGGTAGCAAATCTCTATCAGTATTCTTGAAATTTTATAAGCAAGTAACTATATAGAAAAAAAAATCTTTAAATCTTGGTATTTTTCACTCACTTTATTCAGTAACATGAAAAAGACAGTTTAATGAAAATAGATTTTTACTATAGTTTTCTCACTTTATGATAGCCTGTTGGTTTCAGTGTAGCCTTCATAAATCTTTTAGTATTTTATACTCCCCTCATGTATGTGTGTAACAAGTTGGGCTTTTTTTTTTTTTTTTTTTTTTTTCCAGGAAAAATGCAGTAAGAAAACATGATTTTAAAGTTAAAATATAATTTAAAATTTTTCTTTTTAAATGTTAACAACACGTAATTATTACTCCGTTTTTGTTGTCTCTTTCTATTAAGATAACAGTTTGCTAGTATTGATGAGCTGGTTGGGAGAACTCGGCCAAGGTTCTATTCTGTCCCATTTAAACCTGTCTCTTCCAACAACCACTAAACTACCAACAAACAACCAATTAGTTTTAAAGAGATCTGTTATGTTCTTCAATGCCAAATAAAGAATACTACTTGGTTGCCCCCTTTCTGTCCCCCCCCACATCTTATCTCTCAACCTAGGAAATTCTTACATGGTAAGAAGAGATGATCATAATATTGAATGATGTAACTCTGTTTAAATTGTGTGTATCTGTTCTTAGTGTTATTTATCCTACATTTTTACACCTATTTTCTGTATTATTATTAGTGTGTACAGCTCATAGAAATGAGACAGTCCATTTCTAATATTCAAACTTAATTCAGTTTTCATGAACATGTAAATAGGAGAAATGAAAGAATGGTGTTAGTAAAAGAATACATCCATGAGTATGGATGAAAAAAAAGGTTAGAAAGTTTATGCAATCAATGACCAGTTTCTTATATATTGTTTAATGAGATTTCTTTGTAATTGAATGTAAAATGAAAATGTTCTTCTACACACACCCCTCTCATGTGTCCTTTATTGCCACCTGTTACATCATGTGGAATAGTGTTGACAGAAATCTTGTCATAATGCTTATTCATTTCATGTGTGGATTCCTTGGGGGTTTTTAATGCTCAGGAATTCATGTTACTCTCAGCCATAAATCGTAATTATCATTTTTTTCAATTTCTATACTTTTCAAGTTATAAATAAAGTGTAGTCCTTGATATTTATTAATATCTATTGTAAACAAAACTCGCATATTATTGTAACAAAACAGAAAATGATGCAAAATTAATACTCATTTGATTCCTCATAAAATTTTATTTAAAATACTTTATTTTGATGTGGAGTTGGAAATAAAGAGATACCACATAGATAATATAGGTTCTTTTTGGAATAGATTCTTTTTCATATTATTATTATACTGAATGTGAGTTTACTTGTTTTCCTAAGGATTTTTTTTATAAACTTTAATAACACAAAATACATGCTAAAATATTTTAGTTTTTGTATTAAGTTGTGTTAGAAAAAAAAATCTGTTTTAATTAGCAGTAATTTTTTAATTAAGTAAACAAGCAACCCGTTTCTATTAGCTCTTGCCTCTCTCACTTTTATCACCTATTCAACCGATTGTCATAACTAAGAATACTCTAGCTGAGAGTTCAACATTAAAACTAACATTAATTCAAACTAATACATAGAGGACATTTTTAAGGCTGTTGTAAGGAAGGTGAGCTCCCTTTGCCAAATTAGAAAATTTCTCACACTTGCTAAGATCTTATATCTCTAAAATGTCACATGCAAAGAGTATTGTCACATCTGGGCTGATGCACCAACCACCAGCCTTTCCCACTAATAGGCTCCAAACAAAAGCTTCTAATCTAATAAATCCAGCACTGTCAGCCAAGATCCAACCTCTGTCCTATCGCCATAATGTTGCATCCCTGTGCTTGTTTTACAAGTACTTTAATAGAATGAACTCAACGAACTTGCACAACAGGTACCTCATCAATGTAAATACGCCAATTGACCAAGCCAGTAACATCCTCACACTTAAATGCAGAGATACCCAAATTCCGAAAGGCTTTTTACTCTGATAGCTTCTTTCTTCAAACTATTAGCCTTTGGAATTCACTCCCTGCCTTCTCTAATCGTACCAACATGCAGACGTAAAAATATGATGCGAATAAACAGCTTGCTACATAACTCCCCACTTATGATATTCAGAAGGTGTGGCCCTTAATTCACAGTAGCCCTTACGTCTCTAGCAATTACCTAATACCCTTTTTCTTCCTCCAACTATTTTTAGTGAATGATGTTACCGAATTTGACTGCTCTAAGTCCTGGTTGGTCTCTTGGTGCTCAAGTCACTCTGGCAAAGGCCCTTGGTATTGAAATGTCCTGTCCTCGAATCAATACTTTCTCCATATTGTGAAAAGATTAAAAGAGCAAATTGTCCATCATTAGTCGCCAAAGTTTATATCACTAGGAAGCAAAGATAATTTAAGCCAAAAGAAGAGACTGGTCTTTTTGAATAAAATAAGTCATTCATTGAGTCTTAACTTAGGCTCTTAATATTCATACTTTTTCAAATGTGTTCTAAAAATAGCCGAGGTTTTTTTTTAGTTGATGTCTTGAATATCTGCAATTAAAATCCAAGAATAATTCTTTATAATTTGAAAATGGTCAGCTATTTTAACCCCAAGGATGCTGCCTATATCTCTTCTGCATTATACATTATTTTAACTTGTTTAATCCCCTTAATATTTAACTCCATCCTTGTATATAATACATTAATACTGTGTGTGCATATATATATATATATATATATTACTTGTTTATTGTTATATAAACATGCTCACATCCCGCTGCTACAAATAGCCACTTGTTTCAATCAAACAACAGATATCATCAGGCAGCGACTTGACTATTCAAAAGTTCAATGAATAATGGATTTTTATTTTAGGTAGGAACTCTTTAGAAGTTGGAGTTAGAAAACTTAAAACACAGGACTTTAATTGAATAAAAAAGTAAAAAGGGAGAGGCAATTTAAATAAAGTTAAAAGATTACAATGGGGAGAGAGTGATTGAGAAGAGAAAAAAGGAATAGAGACAGAAATAGAGAAAGAAAATATAGAGAAAACAAAATAGAGAGAAAAAGAAGAGAGAAAATATATATATATATATATATATATATATGATATGGAGAAGAAAAGAAAAAAGAAATAAGAACTAGAAGGAAAAGGAAAGAACAATGAGATCTAGTTAAATAGAGAAAGAGAGAAAGTAAGAATTTGACAGTATATAGAAAAAGAAAAAAAAAAAAAGAAAAAAATCTGCGTGTCAACCAATTTATGAACAATTATACAATTCAGTAATGAAACATTATTACAAATACAAACAGAAGATACAATCCAAGCGTCAGAAATGAACGTGTCAAAAAAGGCAGTGAATGTATTCGGCTAGCATATTTATCCTCTTACATACGTCCACGAGTAAAATCAACGCAATTCAAACATACGTCTACCATTAATTAGGCCCTTTATGCTAAATGATATAAGTTTAAAGTTTTCGCGTTTTTATTAGATAAATATATGAATAAAAGAAAAAAATAATAAAACAATATTAAAATTATTATTAATAACAATAAACATAATAGTAATGATAATAATAATAATAAAAACAGAATAAAATTAATATTTATTATCTTTTTAATATAACATATTTAGCCATAAGAGGGGATTAAATAAATTAAATAGGTCCAATAATTATAAATAAAAAAACTACTAATATTTATGTATATAAAAAGAATACAATACAAATATATATATATATACACACACATATATATATATCCAAATATACACACATACACACACACACATATATATATATATATATATATATATATATATACATATACATGCACATAAGTAAAGGTGTAACTATACTATTAAGTTGGAAGTTTAAGCTATTTAAGTATAGATATAAAGTCATATTAAATCACAAAATAATACATTCAATACCAGATTACTAATAACACAGATACAAGTACACTTACCTATAAATATATTCAGGCAAAAGAAGTAATTAAATCAACGAAATACTCAAAAATAGCGACGCACAGGTAGATAGTACCCAAATTAAAAATAATAAGATACATATGTATATACTCACAGAGAACCAACCGACATACTAATAAGCATATATATATATATATATATATATATATATATATATATAATCTTATGTATACACATACATACAAAAAATACACAAATATATGCACACAATCATATACTAATAAACAACAACGCACACACACATATATATATACTCACACATAAATATGTATAATTTACATAAATTATATATATAGAAATACATAAGAATACAAATAATTTGGCAAGGGTACAGATAGATGCATACACACAAAGAAACATACAAATGGATTGAATAAACATGGGAGGGTATACCAAATAATATAGAAATATATAGATCTAAGTACACACGGTCATAAAATAAATACATAGACACATACATATACACATAGACACACAGGTATATAAGATAGGAGAAGTAAAGAATGAAATCAGGAGAGGAGAAATTATATTAATAGAATTTTAATAAATTATAGAAATCAGTGACAATTTTTAATTTATTTAAATTTATATCTAAACTAAATTACTTAAAAGATGGGTTTTATAATGTTTGCAATTAATTGAATTTTCGTGCTTCTTATTTAATAATTTATCTCTTTCTCTAAAAGTAAGTATAAATAATTTCTCATAAAGACATAGGTAGCAAGGCGAGTTTAAAGATGAACAGGTTTTCGCTTTCTTTAAAATTTTCCAATTTACTATTGGGGAGTAACCTTGCTCTACTAGTTCATTGTAATATTTAGACAAGGAAGTTCTATTTTTGTACTCATTATTTTCAAAAGAGCACTTGTGACCGGTAAATCTTTCTTTAAAATTGTTATTTGTCATTCCTATGTAATATTTTTTTTCATTCGGATTTTCCTTAGTAGAAATAGTTGCTTGGTACACTACAGAAGTAATTTGACAATTTCCTTTAAGAGGGCATTTTGATTTAATTCTACAGTTACAACTTTCGGTAGCAATGGGTGTGCTATTTTTGTTTAATATTTTGTTATTATGTTTTTTAATTATTTTTTCAAGGTTTTCATTACAGCTATAACTAAGTTTTATTGTATTTTTATTGAAAATTTTATGTAGTATGTTATTAATAGGGAAGTGCTTTTTAATTAAGTTTAAGAATTTCATTCCTAGATTTGTTTTAAGTTTCAGATTAAAAGGGGGATTGTACCACAGGATTTTTCTCTTACGGTTTCTATTTGTATTTGTGTTTGGGTGTGTTGGTTCTATGAACTCAATTTGGGTGTTTTTGTATCCACTATCCTTAAGGGCCCTGTTATAGAAATATTTATGTTTATTAAATGTTTCCATTACTTTTGAATATAAAATAAACCCGAGTATATATATATATATATATATATATATATACTGACCGGCAAATTGATGGAGTATTTTTGATTTTCGTAACAGTCTGTCTTTAACTACTAAAAATCAGGTAATTATTCTAATCAATATAAAATTTTCACCGATTATTAAGTAAAGAATATATGTGTGTAGCATTTTTTTTTTTTTTTTTTTTTTCATATTCGTTATATAAATATATTTTTGGGGACTTCATACCCTCAATCATCATTTGTCCCTTGTTCAACCCCTTAAAGTCCATTAAGCACACACTCATTTTGTGGTAGGAGGGTGAATGAGTGTAAAAAACAAAAACAAAAAAAATTTTTTCGCAGGGTGTCTTCAATATCAAAGTTTGAAATCCGTAATTTGAATGTTTAATTTTTTTTATCTTTTGCATCTTGAAGTTTGAATATGTTATCAATAATTATCTTTCAGATAATAAAAATATTACAGGTAAAAGAAAATATTTTTTTACGAAAACACTAAAATATGCATACTTTTAAATTTTTTAAAATAGATTCAAAATTTAATTTTAGAATGTGTAAACTTTCCATGTACCAGTTCATAAAGAATACTTTAAAGAATCGAAAACAAAAAAACAGGATGTGAAAATTATAATTATTAACTATATCTGCAACTGTCGTTTTGTTAGATTTTTTTCAAGATCAGTAACCCATTATGGTTTACAAAAGTTATCTCCCTTTTTTAAGATTAACTATACCTATGAAGACATGGATTTCCCTAGATGATGGTTGTGACATCCCAACAAGTTGCATCCCCTCAGAGGGTTACCAAAAACGGCCCTTTTAAGGGCCACCAAATTCTAATGAAAATTTTTGTCAACTTCATTTATGTAATAAAGAATTGGGGAAAGTAATTTATGGAAAAAGAGTGTGGCTCATTGGTTATTAGAAAATAAGAATGGAAAAATGATTTTAATCATGAAATTAAAAATTGACTAAAAGTGATATTAAAACTGTGAAATGTCAAAAATTTATGTTTGATGTAAAAATAGAAAAAAAGCAGTTTTTCTTTACTTATAATGTATTAGGAAAAATTTAAAGCTTGATTGATCAATTATTATGAAGGAAAAAATTATAAAGCTAAAAATAACATAAATGGCATTTGTAATTATAATTTAATTCAGTTATTTAAAAAAATGTGTTTGCCTATTCAGTTACATGAGAAGTCATAAATAAATATTTAGACGCAGGTGGGTTCCCATACCTAAAATCCAAGATGGTGGCATGTATGTAGGTATCCCAAACTGGCCTAGTTTAGGTGCGAAAACTAGTAAATAAAGTAAAATTTCCCTTAACTTCAACTTGCGATATCTCGTTTGTTTTTTGGGTTATTTTGATATGGTTTTGATTTAAATAAACTTTAATCTTTTGTCTTTATAGATATATAATTCTTTTTCTTGTGTCTTTAATAGTTTTTTTTTTTCAGGATTTTTCAAGTTATGCCTCTAATTTTGGTAAATGTCGCTTTATTTTTTACACAAAAAAAATGTTGATGTTTTTCAAATTTGTTGCGCTTCATATTATGAGTCTCTAAGTATATAAAAATGGTATCATTTTAAAGAAAAAAGGTCACTTAATAACATGGTGAGGTTATTAAAAGGTTATAAGTGTTTTTTCTAAAAAAAAATCCAACTTGAAAACTTCAGTGAAAAAAACATGAAAGAAATTTTATAGTAAGAATTCTGAAAAAGGCATCTTTTTGTAGAGGAATATCTCCTCTTTAATAATCTGTTGGTGTCATGTTTATGGCCCCATAAATCAAGGAGCGCACACTAATAAAAGTTGGGGTACCTACAGAGATTTTCAACTTAATGCCAGAGAGACCAATTATCAACTGTCAGCTAGCCAGTAGCAGCACAACCTACTGACTGACTGAACGGAAAAACATAAACAACTCGTTTCACTATGGACTTACCAAAGTTCTTAAGTGAGTTTGTTTTTTCTTTATTATTTAAAAGTTATAGAAAGATATTTTTTTAATTAATATTTTTAGAACGTCATTAAAAAAAATGAAAATTTACAATTTAAAAAATAATGCCAGTTTATTTTCTATAGCTTTTTTCAAACTTTCATATTATCTTTCATCGCTTTCTCCTTCGGTTACGGTTGGATAAACTTTAGCATTGTTAAATTATTTTAATTAAATTCCATAAACAAAACGTTTGGCTAGTGACTTATGACGATAAAGTATATGTTTTTGTTATTGTTCAGAAATATAAGTTTTTTTTAATTATGAAAAAAAAAAAAGAGAATTAAAAAAAAATTATGTAAAATAAATTACTTAAAATAAGCATTATTTATTTACTAAGTTTTTGTTTCTTTGTTTTGGATTCGTAAAACATGTCAACATTTACACTTTGTAGAAAAAAACTGACTAAATATAAAAACTCAGTTCCAAGGCTATATATTAGCAAATATATTAAATTATTTTGTCCTAAAATTGTAAAATAACTACATAAAAACTTTTTATGTCAGCATTAACAGAAATTGTGACAGAACGCATATTAATTTTTTTTTTGTCTTCACCCGTACATACACTCATAAACAATAAAAGTGGTTGCAGGACAGAATGGCTGGCATTCTGCAGCAAAGAAGGGTACCAATCTCAAATCACGAGTTATCGGGCAAATAGGTTTAATTCTCTATTTGAAAATGCCCTGGCAATATATCACCATAAAGAGCACATAAAATTATTTTTATCTGTGTTTGCAACATCTTGCAATATGAAATTACAGAGTGTTTTGGCTGACATTTCTGATGAGAGACTACATTCCCTACTTGCTGAAGTTGGTTTGCTGAACATTAATTTGACCAAACCTTTCTGGAAACTTGTTAACAGCACTGTTCAGTATGTTGACTTCCATCACTATATCAAGAAAATGGCTCTAAGTTTAGAATGCTGGATCAACAATCCCCAGTTGTTATTAAAATCTGACTGTAAAGGTGTATTTAATGGGGAATTCTTTGAGGAAGGCAATGTGTCTCTCTGTATTAGTCTCACGGCCCCTGAACTTGTTTTAGAATGTTTGCGCAAGATACTCAGTTCCTCATAGTCACTAAGCACCAGTTGCATGACTTTTTAGAAGGAGGTGCTTTTGGAAAAGATGTAGATCAGGAGACGAGAGATGCCTTGAAGAGCTGCCCTTTAACAAATCTGTCAGGTGAGCATGCCTTTGGAGATTTAGATTTTAGCATGCAAACAAAACGACATGCATCACTACATAATCGATCATCTTCAAATATGCTTAAGCGCAATCGGACAACAGCTTGGTTGGAAGTAATACCATCAACAAAGAGGCAATCCATTCTGAGCATCTCCAGAAAACATGCAAAACATTTGCGACAAAAACATGCACAACAAGAAGCCCTTGTGAAACTTTGTGTCCAAGAAAAAATTGCACAAAATGAAAGATTAAAGAAGGCAAAAGAACGTCAAGCTGCTGCTGAGAAAGAGAGAATTATTAACTCTGTTATTAAGCATGGTGGTCCAGTGAAGTCTGATAAACAGATAAAAAAAATTTCAGAAAGTGGTTTGGAAGCACTCAAAGACCAATTGAGATACCTCAAGGTTGTTTTAGGTGTCAAAATCAACACCAGTGGAAATAAAGTTCAACTGGAAGCTGCTCTCTCTGACTACTTGAAAAGAAATCCAATTGATTCATCTCCACCTCCACCAAAGCAACAAAAAATGCCTTCCCTAAGTGAATCTGCTGAACATTCAGATAACTCCTGCAGTTGTGATGAAGATCCATCTCAGGATATCAGTTATGAACATCAAGAACAATGGGTAGCTGTCTACTATGACACCAACTTTTACATTGGCCAAGTCATTGATATTATATCTGCATCCAGCGCTGTAGTAAAATTTTTAATGCAAACAAAAAGTAGAAAAGATTATTTTCGATGGCCTTTTATCAGATGACATTGCACAAGTAGAGTAAGCATTTGTCTACAGATGGGATTTTGAGGTAATGCCAGTTTCAAGTGATGGTAGGATTTGGAGGGTTCCTGAGATATCTACCATAGCAGAAGCCTATGAAAGAATTCTGAGAGAAGATCGATAAGAAAGGAATTGTAGTAAGACCTAAAATATCTTTCTTACTTGTTTTTCAATTTGTAAGTTTTTCAATGTTTAAAAAAAATGATTTGTGCCTTTTTTTTGTATAAAAAATTTCTAAATATTGTCATCGGTGCTTTTTTGGCGAGTTTAAATTTCCCAAAGTAAAAGTATTTCTGTGGCAAAAAGTTTTGTTATTAGAAACAAGGCAACCATTTTTTTGAATTCCTCACTCCAAAATTAGTAAAGTTGCAAAGTTTCAAGCTTCTAACTTCAATGGTTAAATTTTTACAGCAATTTCAGTGACGTATACTTTTGACTCATTTTTTTTTACCTTTTTTGCCCTTTTTACAAAATTGCCTGTTTGACTGCTTTTACATGGTCCGCAATTGAGTGGTTTTATCAATTTATAATTAAAAGAAAGAATTATCTTGATCTCTAATGTGTTTTGAATCATACTAAGAAGATTCAATACATTAGCTACTAAAATGAAATTGATATGAACAGATAAAGTTATATATATATATATATCCATATATATATATATATCCATATATATATATATATCCATATATATATATATCCATATATATATATATATATATATATCCATATATATATATATATCCATATATATATATATATCCATATATATATATATATCCATATATATATATATATATATCCATATATATATATATATATATCCATATATATATATATATATATATCCATATATATATATATATATATATCCATATATATATATATATATATATATATATATATCCATATATATATATATATATCCATATATATATATATATATCCATATATATATATATATATATATATATATATATATATATATATATATATATATATATCCATATATATATATATATATCCATATATATATATATATATCCATATATATATATATATCCATATATATATATATATCCATATATATATATATATCCATATATATATATATATATATATCCATATATATATATATATATATATCCATATATATATATATATATATATATATATATATATATATATATATATCCATATATATATATATATATCCATATATATATATATATATATATCCATATATATATATATATATATATATCCATATATATATATATATATATATCCATATATATATATATATATCCATATATATATATATATATCCATATATATATATATAGATATATCCATATATATATATATAGATATATCCATATATATATATATATATATATCCATATATATATATATATATATATATATATATATCCATATATATATCCATATATCCATATATATATATATATCCATATATATATCCATATATCCATATATATATATATATATATAGAGAGAAAATAAAAAAGGAACAAACCGTATTATGTGTTCACCAACGTTTCGTCTTTATTTCGAGACTTCCTCTGGGTGAATGAGATTAAGAAACCAAAAAATATACCAGTACAAAAAATATTTGAAAAAGTTTCACGTGCACAGTGTGACGCAGTTCTATTTAAGAGAAACGGAAAAAATGATGTTGGAAATTCAAAAAGGAAGGGGGGCTTATATATATGGATATATATATATATATGGATATATATATATATATATATATGGATATATATATGGATATATATATATATATGGATATATATATATATATGGATATATATATATATATATGGATATATATATATATATATGGATATATATATATATATATGGATATATATATATATATATGGATATATATATATATATGGATATATATATATATATATGGATATATATATATATATATGGATATATATATATATATGGATATATATATATATATATATGGATATATATATATATATATGGATATATATATATATGGATATATATATATATATGGATATATATATATATATCCATATATATATCCATATATATATATATATATATATCCATATATATATCCATATATATATCCATATATATATATATATCCATATATATATCCATATATATATATATATCCATATATATATATATATATCCATATATATATCCATATATATATATATATATATCCATATATATATCC
>NC_136517.1:66469582-66532082 GCF_053919585.1 Euprymna scolopes | reverse complement strand
ACGCAGACCCCGCAATTTTATTATACCATCCCTATTTAAGTTAAAACATACTTATCAAAGTATTATTATGTACATCTATATCAAAAACACTTGTAAACGTTTTTTTTTTTTTTTAAATTTTTAACTTTTTTATTTCCATACTTTGTGGACCAGGCGCGAACGCAGACCCCACAATTTTAATGAGCCACCGTTCTGCCAGATCAAACATACCCATTCCTGTGTCTCGATACATCTTCTACCATTATATGTAATCAGTTTTTAAAAATAGTCAACCATATAGAAGGGTATTCGTGACTAAACGCACGCACACAGACATTCAGCTTTATATTATAAATATATAATGTATTTTCCCTCTCTTTTTATTTTCCCCCCAATGTTCGTTTCCACACTCTTTCTATTTTTCGTTCTTTTTTAATTTATTCTCTACTTACTATTTCACCCCCTTTCTATTTCCCTCTCACTCTATTTTTTCCCTTCTCTCTATTTTCCCCCCATTTCTATTTTTTACTCTTTTTATTTTCCTCTTCTTTCTATGATTTTCTTTCTTTAACATTCTCCCCTTCTTTTACTTTTCCTCCTTTAACTTTTTCTCTAGTCTTTCTATTTGTCTCCAATATCTTTCTATTTTCTTCCCCTTCTATTTTTCCTTTCTATTTTTCTCCCTTTTTTTATATATTTGTTTCTCTTTCTCCCCTCTTTCTCTCTCTTTCTTTATCGTTCTCTCATTTTTCTTTTATCTTTTTTATCTTTCACTCTTTTTTAGACTTCTCTTTTCCCATCCCTCTTTCTTTCCCCTTTTCCCTTTCTTTCTCCCGTTCCCTTTCACTCTTGGCCTTTCCCTTTCTCTCTTGGCCTTTCCCTTTCTCTCTTGGCCTTTCCCTTTCTCTCTTGGCCTTTCCCTTTCTCTCTTGGCCTTTCCCTTTCTCTCTTGGCCTTTCCCTTTCACTCTTGGCCTTTCCCTTTCACTCTTGGCCTTTCCCTTTCACTCTTGGCCTTTCCCTTTCGCTCTGGCCTTTCCCTTTCGCTCTTGGCCTTTCCCTTTCGCTCTTGGCCTTTCCCTTTCGCTCTTGGCCTTTCCCTTTCGCTCTTGGCCTTTCCCTTTCTCTCTTGGCCTTTCCCTTTCTCTCTTGGCCTTTCCCTTTCTCTCTTGGCCTTTCCCTTTCTCTCTGGCCTTTCCCTTTCTCTCTGGCCTTTCCCTTTCGCTCTTGGCCTTTCCCTTTCTCTCTTGGCCTTTCCCTTTCTCTCTTGGCCTTTCCCTTTCTCTCTTGGCCTTTCCCTTTCTCTCTTGGCCTTTCCCTTTCTCTCTTGGCCTTTCCCTTTCGCTCTTGGCCTTTCCCTTTCGCTCTGGCCTTTCCCTTTCGCTCTCTTTCGCTCTTGGCCTTTCCCTTTCGCTCTGGCCTTTCCCTTTCGCTCTTGGCCTTTCCCTTTCTCTCTTGGCCTTTCCCTTTCTCTCTTGGCCTTTCCCTTTCTCTCTTGGCCTTTCCCTTTCTCTCTTGGCCTTTCCCTTTCTCTCTTGGCCTTTCCCTTTCTCTCTTGGCCTTTCCCTTTCTCTCTTGGCCTTTCCCTTCCTCTCTTGGCCTTTCCCTTCCTCTCTTGGCCTTTCCCTTTCACTCTTGGCCTTTCCCTTTCGCTCTGGCCTTTCCCTTTCTCTCTTGGCCTTTCCCTTTCTCTCTTGGCCTTTCCCTTTCTCTCTTGGCCTTTCCCTTCCTCTCTTGGCCTTTCCCTTCCTCTCTTGGCCTTTCCCTTTCTCTCTCTTCGGGCTCTTTTCCCTTTCTCTCTCTTCGGGCTCTTTTCCCTTTCTCTCTCTTCGGGCTCTTTTCCCTTTCTCTCTCTTCGGGCTCTTTTCCCTTTCTCTCTCTTCGGGCTCTTTTCCCTTTCTCTCTCTTCGGGCTCTTTTCCCTTTCTCTCTCTTCGGGCTCTTTTCCCTTTCTCTCTCTTCGGGCTCTTTTCCCTTTCTCTCTCTTCGGGCTCTTTTCCCTTTCTCTCTCTTCGGGCTCTTTTCCCTTTCTCTCTCTTCGGGCTCTTTTCCCTTTCTCTCTCTTCGGGCTCTTTTCCCTTTCTCTCTCTTCGGGCTCTTTTCCCTTTCTCTCTCTTCGGGCTCTTTTCCCTTTCTCTCTCTTCGGGCTCTTTTCCCTTTCTCTCTCTTCGGGCTCTTTTCCCTTTCTCTCTCTTCGGGCTCTTTTCCCTTTCTCTCTCTTCGGGCTCTTTTCCCTTTCTCTCTCTTCGGGCCTTTTCCCTTTCTCTCTCTTCGGGCTCTTTTCCCTTTCTCTCTCTTCGGGCTCTTTTCCCTTTCTCTCTCTTCGGGCTCTTTTCCCTTTCTCTCTCTTCGGGCTCTTTTCCCTTTCTCTCTCTTCGGGCTCTTTTCCCTTTCTCTCTCTTCGGGCTCTTTTCCCTTTCTCTCTCTTCGGGCTCTTTTCCCTTTCTCTCTCTTCGGGCTCTTTTCCCTTTCTCTCTCTTCGGGCTCTTTTCCCTTTCTCTCTCTTCGGGCTCTTTTCCCTTTCTCTCTCTTCGGGCTCTTTTCCCTTTCTCTCTCTTCGGGCTCTTTTCCCTTTCTCTCTCTTCGGGCTCTTTTCCCTTTCTCTCTCTTCGGGCTCTTTTCCCTTTCTCTCTCTTCGGGCTCTTTTCCCTTTCTCTCTCTTCGGGCTCTTTTCCCTTTCTCTCTCTTCGGGCTCTTTTCCCTTTCTCTCTCTTCGGGCTCTTTTCCCTTTCTCTCTCTTCGGGCTCTTTTCCCTTTCTCTCTCTTCGGGCTCTTTTCCCTTTCTCTCTCTTCGGGCTCTTTTCCCTTTCTCTCTCTTCGGGCTCTTTTCCCTTTCTCTCTCTTCGGGCTCTTTTCCCTTTCTCTCTCTTCGGGCTCTTTTCCCTTTCTCTCTCTTCGGGCTCTTTTCCCTTTCTCTCTCTTCGGGCTCTTTTCCCTTTCTCTCTCTTCGGGCTCTTCTCCCTTTCTCTCTCTTCGGGCTCTTCTCCCTTTCTCTCTCTTCGGGCTCTTCTCCCTTTCTCTCTCTTCGGGCTCTTCTCCCTTTCTCTCTCTTCGGGCTCTTCTCCCTTTCTCTCTCTTCGGGCTCTTCTCCCTTTCTCTCTCTTCGGGCTCTTCTCCCTTTCTCTCTCTTCGGGCTCTTTTCCCTTTCTCTCTCTTCGGGCTCTTTTCCCTTTCTCTCTCTTCGGGCTCTTTTCCCTTTCTCTCTCTTCGGGCTCTTTTCCCTTTCTCTCTCTTCGGGCTCTTCTCCCTTTCTCTCTCTTCGGGCTCTTTTCCCTTTCTCTCTCTTCGGGCTCTTTTCCCTTTCTCTCTCTTCGGGCTCTTTTCCCTTTCTCTCTCTTCGGGCTCTTTTCCCTTTCTCTCTCTTCGGGCTCTTTTCCCTTTCTCTCTCTTCGGGCTCTTTTCCCTTTCTCTCTCTTCGGGCTCTTTTCCCTTTCTCTCTCTTCGGGCTCTTTTCCCTTTCTCTCTCTTCGGGCTCTTTTCCCTTTCTCTCTCTTCGGGCTCTTTTCCCTTTCTCTCTCTTCGGGCTCTTTTTCCTTTCTCTGATTTCTGCTACTCCAGGTTTCTCTCTGCTTTTCCCTGTCCGTCTCTCTCCGTTTCTCCCTATCTCTCTCTTTCTCCGTTTCCCCCTATCTCTCTCTCTCTCTTTCTCCGTTTCCCCCTATCTCTCTCTCTCTCTTTCTCCGTTTCCCCCTATCTCTCTCTCTCTCTTTCTCCGTTTCCCCCTATCTCTCTCTCTCTCTTTCTCCGTTTCCCCCTATCTCTCTCTCTCTCTTTCTCCGTTTCCCCCTATCTCTCTCTCTCTCTCTCTCTCCGTTTCCCCCTATCTCTCTCTCTCTCTCTCTCTCCGTTTCCCCCTATCTCTCTCTCTCTCTCTCTCCGTTTCCCCCATCTCTCTCTCTCTCCGTTTCCCCCATCTCTCTCTCTCTCCGTTTCCCCCTATCTCTCTCTCTCTCCGTTCCCCCCTCTCCGTTTCCCCCCTCTTTCTCTCCCCCCCCTCTCCGTTTCCCCCCTCTCTCTCCGTTTCCCCCCTCTCTCTCCGTTCCCTCTCTCTCCGTTTCCCCCCCCCACCCTCTCTCTCCGTTTCCCCCCCACCCTCTCTCTCCGTTTCCCCCCATCTCTCTCTCTCTCCGTTTCCCCCCATCTCTCTCTCTCTCCGTTTCCCCCCATCTCTCTCTCTCTCTCCGTTTCCCCCCATCTCTCTCTCTCTCTCCGTTTCCCCCCATCTCTCTCTCTCTCTCCGTTTCCCCCCATCTCTCTCTCTCTCTCCGTTTCCCCCCATCTCTCTCTCTCTCTCCGTTTCCCCCCATCTCTCTCTCTCTCCGTTTCCCCCCATCTCTCTCTCTCTCCGTTTCCCCCCATCTCTCTCTCTCTCCGTTTCCCCCCATCTCTCTCTCTCTCCGTTTCCCCCCATCTCTCTCTCTCTCCATTTCCCCCCATCTCTCTCCGTTTCCCCCCATCTCTCTCCCGTTTCCCCCCATCTCTCTCTCTCTCCGTTTCCCCCCATCTCTCTCTCTCTCCGTTTCCCCCCATCTCTCTCTCTCTCCGTTTCCCCCCATCTCTCTCTCTCTCCGTTTCCCCCCATCTCTCTCTCTCTCCGTTTCCCCCCATCTCTCTCTCTCTCCGTTTCCCCCCATCTCTCTCTCTCTCCGTTTCCCCCCACTCTCTCTCCGTTTCCCCCCATCTCTCTCTCTCTCTCCGTTTCCCCCCATCTCTCTCTCTCTCCGTTCCCCCATCTCTCTCTCTCTCTGTTTCCCCCCATCTCTCTCTCTCTCCGTTTCCCCCCATCTCTCTCTCTCTCTCTCTCCGTTTCCCCCCATCTCTCTCTCTCTCTCTCCTCCGTTTCCCCCCATCTCTCTCTCTCTCTCTCTCTCTTCCCGTTTCCCCCCATCTCTCTCTCTCTCTCTCTCTCTCCGTTTCCCCCCATCTCTCTCTCTCTCTCTCTCTCTCCGTTTCCCCCCATCTCTCTCTCTCTCTCTCTCTCTCTCTCCGTTTCCCCCCATCTCTCTCTCTCTCTCTCTCTCCGTTTCCCCCATCTCTCTCTCTCTCTCTCTCTGTTTCCCCCATCTCTCTCTCTCTCTCTCTCTGTTTCCCCCCATCTCTCTCTCTCTCTCGTTTCCCCCATCTCTCTCTCTCTCTCTCTCTCCGTTTCCCCCCATCTCTCTCTCTCTCTCCGTTTCCCCCCATCTCTCTCTCTCTCCGTTTCCCCCCATCTCTCTCTCTCTCTCCGTTTCCCCCCATCTCTCTCTCTCTCCGTTTCCCCCCATCTCTCTCTCTCTCTCCGTTTCCCCCCATCTCTCTCTCTCTCTCCGTTTCCCCCCATCTCTCTCTCTCTCTCCGTTTCCCCCCATCTCTCTCTCTCTCTCCGTTTCCCCCCATCTCTCTCTCTCTCTCTCCGTTTCCCCCCATCTCTCTCTCTCTCTCTCTCCGTTTCCCCCCATCTCTCTCTCTCTCTCTCCGTTTCCCCCCATCTCTCTCTCTCTCTCTCTCCGTTTCCCCCCATCTCTCTCTCTCTCTCTCTCCGTTTCCCCCCATCTCTCTCTCTCTCATCCCAGTTTCCCCCCCATCTCTCTCTCTCTCCGTTTCCCCCCATCTCTCTCTCTCTCCGTTTCCCCCCATCTCTCTCTCTCTCCTCTCTCCGTTTCCCCCCATCTCTCTCTCTCTCCGTTTCCCCCCATCTCTCTCTCTCTCCGTTTCCCCCCATCTCTCTCTCTCTCCGTTTCCCCCCATCTCTCTCTCTCTCCGTTTCCCCCCATCTCTCTCTCTCTCCGTTTCCCCCCATCTCTCTCTCTCTCCGTTTCCCCCCATCTCTCTCCGTTTCCCCCCATCTCTCTCTCTCTCCGTTTCCCCCCATCTCTCTCTCTCTCCGTTTCCCCCCATCTCTCTCTCTCTCCGTTTCCCCCCATCTCTCTCTCTCTCCGTTTCCCCCCATCTCTCTCTCTCTCCGTTTCCCCCCATCTCTCTCTCTCTCCGTTTCCCCCCATCTCTCTCTCTCTCTCCGTTTCCCCCCATCTCTCTCTCTCTCTCCGTTTCCCCCCATCTCTCTCTCTCTCTCCGTTTCCCCCCATCTCTCTCTCTCTCCGTTTCCCCCCATCTCTCTCTCTCTCCGTTTCCCCCCATCTCTCTCTCTCTCCGTTTCCCCCCATCTCTCTCTCTCTCCGTTTCCCCCCATCTCTCTCTCTCTCCGTTTCCCCCCATCTCTCTCTCTCTCCGTTTCCCCCCATCTCTCTCTCTCTCTCTCTCTCCGTTTCCCCCCATCTCTCTCTCTCTCTCTCTCTCTCCGTTTCCCCCCATCTCTCTCTCTCTCTCTCTCTCTCTCCGTTTCCCCCCATCTCTCTCTCTCTCTCTCTCTCTCTCCGTTTCCCCCCATCTCTCTCTCTCTCTCTGTTTCCCCCATCTCTCTCTCTCTCTCTCTCTGTTTCCCCCATCTCTCTCTCTCTCTCTCTCTCCGTTTCCCCCATCTCTCTCTCTCTCTCTCTCTCCGTTTCCCCCCATCTCTCTCTCTCTCCGTTTCCCCCCATCTCTCTCTCTCTCCGTTTCCCCCCATCTCTCTCTCTCTCCGTTTCCCCCCATCTCTCTCTCTCTCCGTTTCCCCCCATCTCTCTCTCTCTCTCCGTTTCCCCCCCATCTCTCTCTCTCTCCGTTTCCCCCCCATCTCTCTCTCTCTCCGTTTCCCCCCATCTCTCTCTCTCTCTCTCCGTTTCCCCCCATCTCTCTCTCTCTCTCTCCGTTTCCCCCCATCTCTCTCTCTCTCTCTCCGTTTCCCCCCATCTCTCTCTCTCTCTCCGTTTCCCCCCATCTCTCTCTCTCTCTCTCCGTTTCCCCCCATCTCTCTCTCTCTCTCTCCGTTTCCCCCCATCTCTCTCTCTCTCTCCGTTTCCCCCCATCTCTCTCTCTCTCCGTTTCCCCCCATCTCTCTCTCTCTCTCCGTTTCCCCCCATCTCTCTCTATCTCTCCGTTTCCCCCCATCTCTCTCTCTCTCTCCGTTTCCCCCCATCTCTCTCTCTCTCTCTCCGTTTCCCCCCATCTCTCTCTCTCTCTCTCAGTTTCCCCCATCTCTCTCTCTCTCTCCGTTTCCCCCCATCTCTCTCTCTCTCTCTCTCCGTTTCCCCCATCTCTCTCTCTCCGTTTCCCCCCATCTCTCTCTCTCCGTTTCCCCCCATCTCTCTCTCTCTCTCTCCGTTTCCCCCCATCTCTCTCTCTCTCTCTCTCCGTTTCCCCCCATCTCTCTCTCTCTCTCTCTCCGTTTCCCCCCATCTCTCTCTCTCTCTCTCTCCGTTTCCCCCCATCTCTCTCTCTCTCTCTCTCCGTTTCCCCCCATCTCTCTCTCTCTCTCTCTCCGTTTCCCCCCATCTCTCTCTCTCTCTCTCTCCGTTTCCCCCCATCTCTCTCTCTCTCTCCGTTTCCCCCCATCTCTCTCTCTCTCTCCGTTTCCCCCCATCTCTCTCTCTCTCTCTGTTTCCCCCCATCTCTCTCTCTCTCCGTTTCCCCCCATCTCTCTCTCTCTCTCCGTTTCCCCCCATCTCTCTCTCTCTCTCCGTTTCCCCCCATCTCTCTCTCTCTCTCTCTCCGTTTCCCCCCATCTCTCTCTCTCTCTCTCTCCGTTTCCCCCCATCTCTCTCTCTCTCTCTCTCTCCATTTCCCCCCATCTCTCTCTCTCTCTCTCTCCGTTTCCCCCAGTCTCTCTCTCTCTCCGTTTCCCCCCATCTCTCTCTCTCTCTCTCTCTCTCTCTCTCTCTCTCTCTCTCTCTCTCTCTCCGTTTCCCCCCCATCTCTCTCTCTCTCTCTCTCTCTCCGTTTCCCCCCCATCTCTCTCTCTCTCTCTCTCTCTCCGTTTCCCCCCCATCTCTCTCTCTCTCTCTCTCTCTCTCTCCGTTTCCCCCCCATCTCTCTCTCTCTCTCTCCATCTCCGTTTCCCCCCATCTCTCTCTCTCTCTATCTGCTTTTGTCAGTCTCTCTCTGTCTCTCTCCCCTTTTCTTTTTATAGATTTTCATGGGGAGTGGGTCAAATTTCTTTTGTAAAGGTTTTCCTCCACAATTTTTTGTCAATGAAATTGTTCAAATACGTACATAATACAAAATTATGCAGATTAATTTTGATAAAACAGCAGCTCAATTCCAGAAAAGTATGACTCCTCTTGGCCCACAAGTTCAATTGTGTAACTTTTATTTTATTTTTTTCCTTAGCAATCAATGTGTTTTTGTTAGGTGTTGAGGTATGAGATTGAACAAAGATGGCGGTAGTAAATCAAATCGGCAAAGAATCAATGCAGTCATTATCTCGAGTGTTGAGTAATTCTTAATAACAAAGATGGCGGTGAAGAATCAATACATTCACGATTCAGTTGTTTTAAGACGGAAGTTGATAGCGAACTGAATCGAATCCAAAATTCGATACTTTTATAATAAAGTTGGTGACTTCTCATTGGTTGATTGTTCTAACCGTAAGTTATAAGTAAGATCATCAAAATCATTGGGGTCATACCCTCATTATAAATCGAAAACATTTTAACAGTTTTTGATTGTTTGAAAGTTTTTTTGGGTTTTTTTGTCTTTTTTTTTTAACCTCTTGTACTTATACATTCTAAACATATTTCATTATCACGAATCTTAAGCCAGTCATTGGACGAATGTTACAGCTAGTTGGAAAATAGCATTTACTATTAACATGCTGGTAATATAGCCTTAAACAGAAAGCATAAAAAAAGTAAAAAAAAAAATTTTCACCTTCTTTTATTTTTGTAATATTAGCCTAATTTATCATTTTATAATAACAGATAAATATTAATTTACCTAAATATCTAGTTTGGTTAATATTATCTACAATTCTTCATTTGATTATTTTTGTTTTTTGTCACCTCCACTCAGTCCCTTACATGTATGAGAGCGGGAGAGGGTAGCATGCCATCATTTGTTGCTGCCCCGTCATTTCCTTCTAGACAAGTGACAATGGCTGCCAGTTGCTCAACAATTTAGCAATGTTGTCTATAAATGTGGCACCAGTGGCACGAAGAGTGTGGGGGGGGGCGGGGATTGAACTCTTTATAAAAGCAGAGATTAAACTTAAATGAAAAACAAGAAGAGAGAATCTAAAGTAAAATCGTTGAACATCCAAGACAAATCACTCCTTCAAATTTTTCATATCTACAAAATGTTGTATACATACCAACAAAATATATAATTTTGGAATTTTGTCTTAATGGAAGGGTTTTTTCTTTATTTGAAGACAGTTGAAATACAATAGCCGCTTCATTTAACGTGTCTCTTTGTGCCAATTTAACATTGGTCATCATGGCACAAATTGATTTTCTCCACAAAATTATCATTTACATTCGTATCTATGTGCTATTTTTTGAAGTCACTCTTAGAGTGCCTGATTATCGATAAACATTTAAATTATTTTAAAAAAATCATTAATCAAAAAAATAAAGCGTTTTATACATAAACTTAACATAAAATGAGTTATTTCAAGACATTCTAGCATTTTAGAGCAGTTAACTAAAAAAAAAATTCCCAGTTAAATTTTGTGTATTTGTAAACAAGATACCTTTCTTTTTTAGGAGTTTTACTTTTTAAGTGATGATGCATAGTTTAAAACTATAGACCTTGCCAGTTGGACTTAAGGTTAGTGGTAAAAAATTTAGAATAACTCTGAAATTATACTTTTACAGTATATTTATATACAAAACTGATCTCCCACTCTAAATTCTAAATGAATTTATTTTCTTTATGCCAAGATTTTTAGGATGTTCACACATAATTACCTAAAAACAAGTAGAATTTCATTTTAGGGTGACGATTTAGCTCATTGTGTTAATGTACAAATTTGCTATTATTATTAACTAGCGGGGGGTACCGGGCGATGCCCGGGTGTTTGGAGGTATGTGTGGTGTTAAATAAAAAAGAACCGGGGGGGAGAGGGGATCGAACCCGAAGCCCTGAGGTGAAGTTTGAAAATAAAATCGGCCAGCCAGAAGGAGTTAGTGAAAGATTTTTTAATTTAAGAACCAAATTGACAGGTGCGTGGGCGGAAGTCGTCGAGCGTTACAACGACGACATAGGTTTGTTTGTTATAAGCGAAGTAAAAAAGAAAACGTTGACACTAAGCGGGGAAAAAAAACAAAAAAACTAACGTAAGGCAAACGAACGATGAAAACGAACACATGAAAAATGGCTTAAATAAGCCTGTTTCGATATTAAAATTTAAAAAATCGAAAAAAAAAAAATTCTTCAATATTTTTCGAGCAAAGGATGGAGCTTCGATGTGATACCGAGTTTGTGAATTTTCGTTGCGTCTGTCGAAAGTTTTTAGCGGACATCCAAACATACACGCATACATACATACATTTTCGCTTTATATATATATAGATAATGTGTATTGTTTTTCTTTATAGAGTAAAATCCATAATAACTGACCAAATTTTTATAATTAGGATAAAAAAATATGAAAAATCTTTGACAAAGAAGAGGCACGGGAAACTTTACAACGCCCCCACCTTCTCCATATTAAAATGTTTTTTTAAATAGTAACATTTGGAAATTAGTTCTTTACATTGGATAAAGGCTTAAACTATTCTGTTCTTACAGTGTCTTATTTTGCATACCATTTGTTGATTATTTATTTTTACCAAAAATTTAAAATAGTATTTTATACACTAACAATGAATTATATAAATTGGCGGACCAAGTAAAGACTAGAGACCCTGTAGTAGGAGACGAAATCGGCGAACATTTCAAGTTACACGGGTGGTTCGACCTTGACATTGCTGTTGGTTGTTTGTAAACACATCAAATAGCAGACATGGTCGAATGTTCGCGAGCAAGATTTTTAAAAAGTATATTTACAAAATATATTTACAAAATATTTTTTGATATTGAATATTTACGAAACTTTTAAGGATTAAATTTTTTTTTTCTATTTGCACAAAACTTTTTAATTTAAGTAACAAATGAAAGTATTTAATTTAAGTAACAAATGAAAGTATTTAAGCAAAATATATTTAAATAAATGAGTGTCTTTCTGATTGCATTTTCTTTTTTAAATATATTAAATATACTTTTTAATAAAACTAATAATTGTAATTATAATAAAAATAAAGAAAAAGAATGAGCTATATTAATTACAAAACATTGAAAATCAACGTTATAACTGATTGCATTTCAGATGCTCCTTTTTATTAAAAAATGCATATTTTTAAAAACTTTTGAATAAAAATTATTTAAACCAAACTTTTTAATGGCAGAAACAAATATAAAATAACTGACTTGTTCAGATTTTTGTGAATGTTTTGCAGGTTTTTGTAACCAAGATTGATTTTTATGTACAGTGTGTGGTTTTTGTATGTTAGTGGTCAGTGAAGGAGAAATTCTTTTAGATCAGGGCAATTTTTATGCATAATAAAGTCACAGTATAAGCAACAAATATAAACAATCGAGATTTAAAAAAATAAATTATTTTATTCACATCTTTTATAACTTTTATTTACATAAAGACTAGCGGGGGGGGGGGGGTACCCGGCATTGCCCGGATGTTTGTAGGTGTGTGTTTTTGGGTAAATGAAAAGAAAAATCATTGGCCGGGTGTCCCGGGTGTTTGTTTTAAAAAAAACGAAGCCTTGACGCGCAGTTGGAAAATAATAAAGCGTGAAAAAAAGTGCGACGTTTAACGGCAGGTGCCCGTTTTTGACAAGTTAATGACGTCAACTTTGAGTGCGGGGACAGTGTTTTATTTACCGCGAGTCTGTTCGCTTTTTTTTTTTATATGAAAAAGCTTAATGCACATGCGGTGATCGAAAATTGTTGAATATTTATCTTTTCAAAGTTGGGCAAATTAAATAGACAGGCGACCCTGGTTGTTAACTCGTAGATATTATCATTTAGGCGCGATATAAAAAGTTTTAAGAAGTTGTGAGGCAACTGATCTGTTCTCGGAAAAAAGCTTTTCTTGGACATACACGAAAACGCACACACACAAACATTTTCGCTTTTATATTTATACTAGCGGGTGTACCCGACGTTGCTCGGGTATTTCGAGGTGTGTGCGCTCTTAAATCAAAAGGAAACACGGGGGGGTGGGTTTAAAAGTTTTGGTAATTAGGTAGAATCGAACCCGAAGCCCTGAGACAAAGTTGGAAAATAAAATGTGAAAAAAACATGATACGTTAACCGCTCAGCCAGCAAGAATGAGTTACTGAAAGAAGTTTGAATTTATTTAATTAAGAGAATTGACAGGTGCTTGCACTAAATAACATCAAGTGGAAGTCGTGGAGTTAACATTTTGTGCAAGTGTTACGACGACGTAAGCAATAGCTATTCGGCAGTGAACATTTTCTGCGGGACAGTTTTTAATGAGGTCAATAGCCAGGTTTGTTTGTTTTTATCTAACTTTGGGGAAAACCAGCTCCCCCGTTTATTAGGGGGGGGGTGGCTCATCTTGAAATGAAAGCAACCATCTGATATGACGATGGTAAGCCGACATTGACGAAATGTTACATCGCTTTCTAGAGATCACTGGCCATGTGCCAGGATTCGAATCAAGTTTCGCTTTTTTTATACCGAAAAACGGAAGCAAACATGTGGCGATCCCAAAATGTTGAATATTTAACGTTTCAAAGTCTGGCAAATTAAATAGACAAGCGACCCCCGTTAAGTCGGAGGTATTATCATTTAGACAGCATATAAAAAGTTTTAAAAATGAGCGACAGCCTCGAGAACCTACCGGAAAAAAGCCTTTCTTGGACACACATCAAAAGCGAACATACATACACACATTTTCGCTTTTATATTTATAGACTTGCGGGGGTACCCGGCGTTGCCTGGGTGTTTGGAGGTGTGTGCGCTATTAAATAAAAAAGAAACCGGGGGGGGTAGGATCGAACCCGAAGCCCTGAGGCGAAGTTTGAAAATAAAATCGGCCAGCCAGAATGAGTTACTGAAAGATGTTTGAATTTATTTAAGAACCAAATTGACAGGTGCGTG
This sequence comes from Euprymna scolopes, assembly GCF_053919585.1. Classification (NCBI taxonomy): domain Eukaryota; kingdom Metazoa; phylum Mollusca; class Cephalopoda; order Sepiida; family Sepiolidae; genus Euprymna; species Euprymna scolopes. The sequence continues at coordinate 66,519,130 of NC_136517.1, read as the reverse complement.
CACGGAATTAGTGTTACAACGACGACGACGGAAGCTATTCAGCAAATGAGGTCAATAACCAGATTTGTTTGTTATAAGCGAAGTAAAAAAAGAAAACATAAAAACGAACGTTAAAACTTAAGTGGGGGGGGGTAATCAAAACATCGAAAAAAACACAAAAAAAACTAACGTAAAAAAGAAAACAGAAAAACGAACACTTGAAAAATTGCTTAAATAAGCCTGTTTCGATATTAAAATTTAAAAAATCGGTGGATACCCGGGTGTTTTTGGGTGTGTGGTTGGGGGTGGAGAAGCGAAGTAAAAAAAAAAAAAAAAAAAAAAAAAAACGAACGAAAAATGGCTTAAATAACACTGATTCAATATTTAAATTTAAAAAAAAAAAAAAGGACATCTCGCACCACGATTCAAACCCAAAATGTTTAGATAAGGAACCAACTGACCTAACGCGACATACATGAAATTTAGTCAGTTTTTCAACTATTTAAAGTAAATCAAGTCATGATGTCATCTTCTGACGCATGCGTAGAACCGGTTGTCGTCATGAGAGGACCGTTTTTGTTGCCCCCCTCCCCCCTGTCGAAAATTGTAAATTTCGGGGTGAAAAAATTAACGTTTTTGGCCAATTTTTCGATATTTTTCGAGTGAAGGATGGAGCTTCAATATGATACCAAGTTTGTGAATTTTTATTCTCTCTGTCGAAAGTTTTTAGCAGACACGCAAACATACATACATACATTTTCACTTTTATATATATAGAAGACTAGCGGGGGGTAGCCGGCGTTGTCTGGGTGTTTGGAGGTGTGTGTGTGGTTTTGGGTAAATCAAAACACCCAGGTGTTTGTGTCGGGGGGGGGGGGTAAAATAAAAATAAGTTTTGGTAGGTAAGTATGAGGATCGAACCCGAACCCTTGAGGCGAAGTTTGGAAAAATACATGCAGACATTACACAGGGGTTTTACAGCAATTTGAAAAATTATAAAACGCAACAAAATTGGACAAAAATTTGGAATCGTCCTATCAGTAATATGCATGCATATATCATGGGTGTATAAATGTGGGTGTGTTAAGAAAAAATCCATTTCTGTAATTATATTTTATTAGCAGGACCTGTGGAAATTCCCCAGCGGACTCTTTCATATGTTGATGTTGACATTCTGTAGATGTTCAGCATCAATGGAGACACCTTGGCAAAATTTGGGTTCGCATCCCTCTGGGACTTTAAGGACTCAAAAAACATACATTTTTGGAGCTCTTTTTTTTATATTACTCAAGAACTTGATATGTATACCTATAAAGTAGTTTTCCATGGTGCTGAATTCAAGTATACATGTCTTAAGGCATGAAACTACATCGTTTATCGATTTTCACTGGGATTCGGCATTCCCAGGAGTTCAAAAGGGGTCACAAATGCCTAAAATTGCAAAAAAAAATTACACTTCTTACTCCATAACTTTTGTTCCATTCATTAGATTTTTCTGAAACTTGGCAAAAATGTGAAGGCAATATTGGCCCTTCACACTTCTTACATTCATCATTTCTTCACTATTTTTTGTGGCATCAACTTACATGCAGCACAAGAGGGGGACCATGCATGCGTGGCTTGTTATTCATTAGGTTGTCAGTATGAGGTTTCGTTTTTACAACATAACTATACTGTAATTTGTACACACTGTTCAGTGCTCAGCAGCTAACAACTCTGCAATTGGATCCAGTACCGTGATCATCAGGAGGAACCACTTCAGTTTCATTTTACATCCTACTTCTCTACTGCAGTTCTGGAGTGATGGAGTCCCCCTAATCAGAGGATTTATTGGTACTGGTGTAAGCTTATAGAATATTTTAATTATAAGATATTTTCAACCATGTTTCTTACTCATAACGGCGCTGGATATATTATGTCTATAGCTTTATTTGTTCACTTTATGTATGATACTATTAATTTCATTTTAGGAATATCTACTAAGGTAATTACAGTTAGAGGACCTTTGCTATTATTATTATATATGCATATATATGTATTGCTTTATTAGATCTGTCCACTTTCTAATCTAACATCCTTTTTTGAATAAATAATTAATATATATAAATTATTAATTTACTTGGAACCAGGGTTGCGAATGGTAAAAGTCCGACTCCTTTGATATCCCAGACTCCGACTCCTTGACTCTATTCTACAGATCCATATACCAGCCTCCTACCCCTATTCAGCATACATTTTATAATTACTTATGTATATAATATTTGACGTTTAACATTCACTTGTATGATAAATATACTTGCATATACACTATACCAGCTGTATTTATTCATGTCTATTCCTAACAAAGCATATCACCACTTGGGCATAAAAAGCTACTATTTGGGACTGTCTAGGAAAGATTAACAATACGTTGGTTTATGTAACATTTTAACTTCTGCATGTCAGTACAGCCAGGGAAGCAGGTAGCAGAAAGAGAATTCCAACGTCTAGTTGTTTGAGGGAAGAAACTATTAGATTAGAAAGTTTTCTATCATCTAGGGATGTCAACAGTGAAGGAGTGAGATCTTATTGCTAAACGGGTTTGTCGGGGATATGTACGGCGAGGGGGGTACAAGTGCAACAAGTTCATCAGGACACATTAAAATGTTTGTAAAACACGTACAGAGATGCAACATTGCAGCAATGGGACAAGGGCTGCTGCTTCATTGATAAATTGCGACCAATTAGATTGACAACTCTTTTTTGGACCTTATGTGGCAACAATACTCCATTCATGGGCGAATGGTGGTCTTGTAGAGGTACAGGATACTCTCAGGTGTGAATAGTCTTCTAGCTCGATAGAGGGAGCCCACCTTCTTTGCAGCAGCCTTTGCAATGTCCTCTATGTATTTGTTCCAGTTTATATTGCCTGCAAATGCCGGAATTTGAAGGTAGACTTCTCAGGTAGGGTGTTATTTGTCATCTATATAGGCGGTTGGGAGGCGTCTTGTAATTGTTAAAGGACAACAGTTTAGTCTTACTAGCATTAAATGTTCCATCCATTTGCAGCCTCATTCCATAATGGTCTGGGGGTCATTTTGTAACAATTCTGCCATTGTCTTAGATTTATGTACATCCGTTCTCCCCTTATGCATGTTATAGAGTATTGTATCATCAGCAAATATATCCATCTTGGACGCAATATTATGAGGGGGTCGTTTATGAATATCAGGAATAATAATGGTCCAAGGATTGACCCCTGAGGCACTCCTGCATTAAAGTTATGCTGCTTGGATGTACATCCGTCAATGACAACCTCTATGCTTCTATTGTGTAAGATGGATCTAATTATATTTTGTATACCTCCAGTTATAATGTACAGTTTAATTTTCATTAGCAGCCGTTTGTGCCAGACTTTGTAAAAGGCCTTGGATATATCAAGGGCTACAGCTATGGCGTTGCCCGCCTTATCCAGTACATGATAAATGTGTTCAAATATGAATGTTATAATATCTGTAGTAGAACTACATTGCCTGAATCCATACTATTTGTCAGAGAAGATTTGCTTTTGCGAGGTGGTGAACTCGTGCTTAATTAATTAAGGTCTCAAAGATTTTAGCGAAGAGAGGAAAGAGACTAATGGGGCGATAATTGAGAGGGTTTGTTCTTTCACCAGCATTCCTGTACGCTGGTACAACAGAGGCCATCTTCCAGCTATTAGGGAAGCAAGATTCAGCAAGGCATTTATTGTAGAGCTTTGAAATTATAGGGGCTAGCTCAGCTGAACATTTCTTAATTACTATAGTAGGGAAGAGATCAGGCCTTTGAGGTGTCTAAGTTTTTTATGATATTGTGAACATGAGAAGGGGTGATTTTTACATCATCTACTGTGACTTCAGAAATTTTTGGAAATTTGGGAGGGAGTTGTTTGTTGGCTCTAAGGTGGAGTTGGAGGCAAATCACCTGGCAAGCAGTTCCACCGTCTGCATTGTCGTGCATGCAACCTTCTGGTTGTTGCTCAGTAAAGGAATTACTGATTGCCCTTTATTCACTACAGTTATAGATTTTTCAGAAATCACAAGTTCTTATCTTTTGCAATTCTATGTGTTCCCTGATTATTTCAGCATACTTTCTTTTGGTTGTCGCTATTTCTCTTTTACAATGATTTCTAGTATCTATGAATTTTTGCCTATTTGTGTTTGACTTATGAAATACAAACCAGCAGAATTCATGCTGTCTTTGTGCAAAGGCAACTGCTCAATCTGTAGTGAACCATGGGGGTGAGTGGGGCTTGCTATAATGCTTCCGTGTGGGAACATGTGCTTCAATGCCTGCTTTGCACCATTCAGTTTTCTCATTAGCACACTGTTCAGAAATCGCAAAGATATCGGTCCATGGGGCATCTCGGATGTGTTCTCTACTAGTTTCCCAGTAAGCCCTTTTGTAGTACCTTGTGGTTTTGAGCAATGGTTCTTCACCTTGAGGTTGGGATTTAAATGTGATGTCAACTGATACCACCAGGTAGTCTGTGTTTCCAAGTGGACAGTTGGCATTAGTCACACAATCCTCACGTATTATAGTGAGGAATAGGAGTGAAGCTTGCTGAGGTTTACGATCTGGTGAGTTGGTGTGAGGGAATGGGCTATAGAGAAGCTATAAGTAGAGCGTCCAGCTGCATCTGTGTAACCTGAGAAACCAAACCAAATTTTATGGTGGACATTAAAGTCACCAAACACATGTATTTGGGCATTACTATCCAAGGAGAGTGCTGCATCTATACTATCAGAGGCATGATCGATTAGAGTACAACTTGGGCACTTGAGGAAAAACGGTAGAGAAAATATAAGTAACTAACGCAGTGATGAAATGTTAGTTGAAAGCACATAAAAGCCTAGTCATCTGATTCAAGATTTTGCTCTGTAATTTAAGGGAGGATGCTACGGATATAGACTCCAAGCCCGTGCATATATCTATCCAAGTCCTACAGCAAAGAGGAAGGTATCCTGTCATGTTAAAGTAGTTAGAGCGGATTGAAGAGTGTAAGTTTGTTTCACTTAATGCTAAGATATCTGGGGAGTTTACTAAAAAAGTAAGGTTCTACATCATCTATATTACTTTTAAGCCCATGGATATTTGTGAAAGCGATCCTCAAGGGCGGAGGCGAATTGGTTTTGTTTGGGTGGTTGTCTGGTTTTATCGTGATATTTGTTTGGGTTGTCATTTCATTACGTTTTTGTTTAATGTCAGGTTAGAGGAAGAGTGTTCGGCAAAGTTGGCCGGTTTTGACACCAAGTATACACACAGTGGCCCATTAGCCAAGTTCTGTCTAGAAGTTGTGGTCTTGTGAAAGCCCACCAGATATAGCATCAGGGTCAATTTCTATGCACGACATGGCACTACAACTATCCTGTTATTATACGACTGATGACAAAACAGTTGGTCTAAGCATTACCAAAGAGTTATGGCCCCTGTACTGTCAGTCGAAAACAGCAGCCAGAAAAACTGTCAATCAGTTAACCTCAACCTCTAAGACAAATAAGTCATGTGAATACAAGTGGCATGCAAGCAAACCCAATTTTCTCAGTTTCTGAGAGAAAGAGTGAAATTTAAAATAGGGGAATGGCATTCAATGTCCTAGCTAGAAAACAAGGCCAAGCACAAGGTGGCTCTGGTGAGTTCCTGGTATTGTGCCTCTGGTCTGGCTAATAGACAAAGAAAGTGTGAAAGCCTGCGATAGGCAGAGCCCATCTACTCCTTAAGCAAGTTAGGTTTGAAAACCATGGATTTTGTTTGAGTCATCGGCTCCAGGAAGGTTGTCGACCATGACTGAGGAGGCCTCCGTCCGCCAGTTTTATTATCAGTTTATTTCTCTTACATAGATGATCTGACAAGATCTACAAGTCCACCACACTGAAAGGGGTAACCATGCACCTTGTTTCTACACCAAGTATTTTGTGCCTCCGCATGAATGAAAATATTGAGTATCTTACTTTAAAGTTTTTCTTTATTCTACATAAATAAGCGTAGGATTAGAGATAGATTCCCCTCTTACATTTACAAGAAATTGCATCTTTCAAGTACTGTGAGAGAATCAATCTGCTCTAGCAACTTATTTGTTTTAAAATAAATGAATAGGATATTAATAATAATTCCTTGAATATGCAAGAGTATAAAGCAAAGAAAACAACAGAAATGGTGGGACTAGATCTACATAGAAGTTACACACTACACAACTAGATAGCTGCACTTGGTATTCTTCGAGTGACCAATGTTGGTCTGGCTAAAAGACCAGTGCCTACACATGGAATGAATTGAGGTGCAAAGATTAGCATTTATTTGAGAGCAGTAAGAGGGAAGGAGTGAGGAAGTATCTGCCTTAAGAGCCAAATGTGTGTTTTGATTTTAATATTTCCTTTTCTTTAATTGCCTGGTTCTCTTCCACTCTGCCGTAAGGCATCAGACAGGTATATGCATGGACTTGGAGTCTACATTCGTAACTCCCTCCATCTGACTAGAGAACCAAAACAAGAATCAGACGACCAGGCCCTTATGTGTTTCAACATAAAACATGCAACATAATATTAGCTACTTGTATTTTCTCTACTGCTCCCCGTCAACCCAGGACGGTACCATAATAAACAAAGTCTCTGACAGCATAGATATAGCAATCTCCCTCGATACTAGCTCACCAGTACATGTATTTGGTGACTTCAATGTCTACCACAGTAACTGGCTTGGATTCTCTACTTACAGACATAGCAGGTAGCACAACACATAGCTTCTCTATATCTCATTCCCGGTTACATTTCCAACATGTTTCTCAGACCAGCAAGATCAACATGCCTCTCTTCTAGATCTATTTCTGACCACAGCTCCCGATGATTGTATAACGAATGCCCACAGTCCACTCAGGAATGCTGATCATGCTGTGATAATGGTAGAAATCGCCCTAAACTCTCGACCCAAAACTGAAGATCCACTCAAAACAACGAGGTATTACAAAAAGGCTGACTGGGAAGCCATCAGGGATCTGATTAGAGATGCTCCATGGGGAAATATCTTTTCTCTTCCAGCTGAACAGTGCGCAAATGAGACCACTGAATGGTTCAAAACTGCAATTAAAGCACATGTTCCCACACAGGAATTCTATAGCAATGGTTTACTTCTACTTGTGGAGCTGTCATTGCTCAAAAGCAGCATGCGTACTGCAGATTCAACCGACATAAGTCTAGTTCAAACAGACAAAAGTAGAAGCTAGAAGTAATTGTAAGAAAGAAATAGCGACAGCTAAAACAGGATACACTGAAACCACCATGAAAACAAATCGAAGCTCATAAATTAGGAACCCATGATTTTTGGAAAATCTACAACAGTGTAGTAAACAATGGGCAGTCAATGATTTCCCCATTATAAAACAATCATGAAGATGTTTGCATGGCAACCGAGAAGGCTAACCTGCTTGCCAGGCGGTTTGCCTCAAACTCCACCCTTTCTCAAGTACATGATATCATAAAAAACTAGACCCCTCAAAAGCATATGGACCTGATCTCATCCTGGCTGTGCTATTAAAAAAATGCTCTGCTGAGGTTGCTCCAGTTCTCTCTAAACTCTTTAACAAATACCTTAACAATTCTTGCTTTCCTGGCTGCCGGAAAACTACTTCTGTGGTACCAGTTTTCAAGAATTCTGGTGAAAGAACTGACCCATTAAATTATTGCCTCATTAGCCTCCTTCCGCTTTTTGCCAAAATATTTGAGTCCATAATAAATCAAGCTCCAGACCATCACCTTACAGCTGCTAAACTCCTGACCGACAATCAATATGGATTTAGGCAAGCCCGTTCCATAGCAGATATCCTAACTGTAAGGGGAGGGTACAGCAGTAGTTCTCGATATATCTAAGGCTTTTGACAGGGGATGGCACAATAGTCTTCTAAGGAAAATTAGATCATATGGTATCACTGGAAGAATACATAATGTAATTAAATCTTTCTAAAGTAAAAGAAAAATCCAGGTTGTCGTCGACTGTCGTACATCTAAACAATATGATATAAAGGGGTCTATCCTTGAACGTTTAATTTTCCTGATATTCATAAATGATCTCCCTGATAAAATTGTTTCTAAGATGGGTATATTTGCTGATGACACCACTCTCTATAACAAGCACAGGGGAAAAACAAATGAATACATATCTAAGGTAATGGCAGAAACACTAGAGGAAGACCTCCAATCTTTAGTGGAACGGGGACAAAAATGGATGATTACATTCCATGCTGCCAAGACTAAGCTTGTTTCCTTCAATAACTACAAGAAACCTTCTCTACCACCAATAGTGATGGCTACGTACACATTACATGCAAGTACTTCCTTTAAACTCCTTGGCTTAACGTTTACAAGGAACATGAACATTGAGAGCATTGCCAAAGCTCCTGGGAAGAAGGTGGGCTCTCTCTACCGTGCTAGAAAACTGCTTACACCTGAAAATATCCTATACCTATATAAGGCCACCATTCGCCTATGTATGGAATACTGTTGTCATATTTGGGCTGGTGCATCTGCTACTTGTCTCTCACTCCTGGACAGAGTTCAAAAGAGAGGCGTCAAACAGATAGGTCCTGAACTGTCATCTAGGCTTCAACCTCTGTCCCATCGACAAAATTTTGCATCCCTCTGCCTGTTCTACAAGTACTTTAATGGTGAATGCTCTGCTGAGCTACAAGCATTTGTACCCCCTCAACGTGAATACTCCCGACAAACCCAACAAGCAGCTAAGTCCCACTCCTTCTCAGTAGAGATCCCTAGGTGAAAGAAAGCCTTCTACTCCAATAGTTTCTTCCTCAGCACTGATAGACTTTGGAACTCCCTTCTGGCATTCTGCTCTCCCAACTGTACTGACATGCAGAAGTTCAGGTGTAATGTAAACAGACATCTTGCTACTCATCTCCCTTCATAATACCTTTACAACTTATGTCCCCGATAGTAGCCCCCTACTTCAAAATGGCACTGTGCCTTGTTTGGTGTGAAAATTGAAAAAAAACATTTTTTTTAATTGGAACGCTAATTTTCGATTTCTGTATTAAAAAATACAAACTCATTTATCAAATGTGATGAATACTAAGAAAGTGATGCATATTTCCAATTCTTCTATTGTGTCTATATATATATTGTTAACTATTACTAATATATTACATATATTGTTAACTATTACTAATATATTACATATATTGTTAACTATTACTAATATATTACATATATTGTTAACTATTACTAATATATTACATATATTGTTAACTATTACTAATATATTACATATATTGTTAACTATTACTAATATATTACATATATTGTTAACTATTACTAATATATTACATATATTGTTAACTATTACTAATATATTACATATATTGTTAACTATTACTAATATATTACATATATTGTTAACTATTACTAATATATTAGATATTGTGACGACCTCCCCCCCTAGATTCCTACTTAGCACTCTCTAGGTAATTAGGAGAGTTAATGGAAGGTCGCGCCAAGTTTCCGTTGTTTCCTCCTCCGTCAGGCAAGATTATTTAAATGGGGTATGTATATTCAATCTTTGACTTGGAACGATACTTATAGGCTCAGGGTGAATTTGTAGGTGGGCGAACATGACCAGATCTCGTGGAAGAAGGAAAGAAAGAACAAACACATCATTGTATTTACATATATACAGTTTTCCCTTTTTATTTATTAATTTTTTTTTTCACAATGTATAAAAAACGAAGACATAAAAACCGGGGAAAGAAAAATGTTCCAGCCAGTTGGCCATGGTTCAATTTGGAGGTTAGTTCATCTCCTCCACCCCTTTCCCTCTTTTTCTTATTTCAAATCTGTTTTGTTTTGTCTCTTTTTTTTTTTTTTTTTTTTTTTTTTTCACACATGTATCGACCCATAGATGCCCGAATGGGTTAGTCTCACAAAATACAAAGTATGTCCAAGGGAAGTAAACCCTATATATATATATATATATATATGTTTCTCTCCCCTTGTTTATTGTTTGTATCTATTTATTTGCAACTGGCGGGGATAACAATTTATATCAATAACAGAAATTCTGACTCACCTTCGCAAAGGGTCCTGTTTTTCTTCTTTTAACCGTTAATTTGAGATAAACATTTTCTCTTTTTTATTTTTTTTTTTTTTTTTTTTATCGTTGATATTCCATCAACGGTGCCGTGCTGTATCCTATAGTTATATATATTTTCCAATATATATATATATTGACGTCCGTCATCTTTGGAAACGTCTCCGCAACTGCCCTCCAAAATTTTCCGATTTTTGGCCCCTCAATTTCGGCGCCAATATTTTTATTTTTTTATTTTTCCTCCCATCTTATTGGTCCATTTGGATCGCCTGATTTCCTTTCCGAATCGGGTGATCCTTTCGCTTCCTTTTATGGGATCATCAGCATCATCGTCCAATTAAGTTCATCTGTTTCTTTTTTGTTTTTTTTATGTACATATATACAATTACTGTTACAATATATAGTTAACTATTACTAATATATTACATATATTGCTAACTATTGCTAATATATCGCATATATTGCTAACTATTGCTAATATATCGCATATATTGCTAACTATTGCTAATATATCGCATATATTGCTAACTATTGCTAATATATCGCATATATTGCTAACTATTGCTAATATATCGCATATATTGCTAACTATTGCTAATATATCGCATATATTGCTAACTATTGCTAATATATCGCATATATTGCTAACTATTGCTAATATATCGCATATATTGCTAACTATTGCTAATATATCGCATATATTGCTAACTATTGCTAATATATCGCATATATTGCTAACTATTGCTAATATATCGCATATATTGCTAACTATTGCTAATATATCGCATATATTGCTAACTATTGCTAATATATCGCATATATTGCTAACTATTGCTAATATATCGCATATATTGCTAACTATTGCTAATATATCGCATATATTGCTAACTATTGCTAATATATCGCATATATTGCTAACTATTGCTAATATATCGCATATATTGCTAACTATTGCTAATATATCGCATATATTGCTAACTATTGCTAATATATCGCATATATTGCTAACTATTGCTAATATATCGCATATATTGCTAACTATTGCTAATATATCGCATATATTGCTAACTATTGCTAATATATCGCATATATTGCTAACTATTGCTAATATATCGCATATATTGCTAACTATTGCTAATATATCGCATATATTGCTAACTATTGCTAATATATCGCATATATTGCTAACTATTGCTAATATATCGCATATATTGCTAACTATTGCTAATATATCGCATATATTGCTAACTATTGCTAATATATCGCATATATTGCTAACTATTGCTAATATATCGCATATATTGCTAACTATTGCTAATATATCGCATATATTGCTAACTATTGCTAATATATCGCATATATTGCTAACTATTGCTAATATATCGCATATATTGCTAACTATTGCTAATATATCGCATATATTGCTAACTATTGCTAATATATCGCATATATTGCTAACTATTGCTAATATATCGCATATATTGCTAACTATTGCTAATATATCGCATATATTGCTAACTATTGCTAATATATCGCATATATTGCTAACTATTGCTAATATATCGCATATATTGCTAACTATTGCTAATATATCGCATATATTGCTAACTATTGCTAATATATCGCATATATTGCTAACTATTGCTAATATATCGCATATATTGCTAACTATTGCTAATATATCGCATATATTGCTAACTATTGCTAATATATCGCATATATTGCTAACTATTGCTAATATATCGCATATATTGCTAACTATTGCTAATATATCGCATATATTGCTAACTATTGCTAATATATCGCATATATTGCTAACTATTGCTAATATATCGCATATATTGCTAACTAATGCTAATATATCGCATATATTGCTAACTAATGCTAATATATCGCATATATTGCTAACTAATGCTAATATATCGCATATATTGCTAACTAATGCTAATATATCGCATATATTGCTAACTAATGCTAATATATCGCATATATTGCTAACTAATGCTAATATATCGCATATATTGCTAACTAATGCTAATATATCGCATATATTGCTAACTAATGCTAATATATCGCATATATTGCTAACTAATGCTAATATATCGCATATATTGCTAACTAATGCTAATATATCGCATATATTGCTAACTAATGCTAATATATCGCATATATTGCTAACTAATGCTAATATATCGCATATATTGCTAACTAATGCTAATATATCGCATATATTGCTAACTAATGCTAATATATCGCATATATTGCTAACTAATGCTAATATATCGCATATATTGCTAACTAATGCTAATATATCGCATATATTGCTAACTAATGCTAATATATCGCATATATTGCTAACTAATGCTAATATATCGCATATATTGCTAACTAATGCTAATATATCGCATATATTGCTAACTAATGCTAATATATCGCATATATTGCTAACTAATGCTAATATATCGCATATATTGCTAACTAATGCTAATATATCGCATATATTGCTAACTAATGCTAATATATCGCATATATTGCTAACTAATGCTAATATATCGCATATATTGCTAACTATTGCTAATATATCGCATATATTGCTAACTATTGCTAATATATTACAAACAAGATTATATGCAAGAAAAATCTTGGAAAATAGCTTCAAACGTGTAGATAGCACGGAAAATAGAAATGGAATAAAATAATACAATAAAATAAATTAGTTTTTAGTAATATCTATTTTAAAGACTGATTAAGGCATGGTTAAAATTTTAAATAGATTTAAAGATTTGATTTATTAATGCAAGTCCCCCTTACAAAATTTACTTATCATATTTTATTGCATGTCATGGGGAGTAGACTCACCAGTTAAAATCAATTCGGATAAGAATTGGAGTTTGGAAATGTGGTTAAAAAAAATAAATTATAAATACATTTAAAAATACAAACTAATTTCACGAATAAGTTAAAATAACAAAGCAATAAAAAAAAATTAAATTAAATTTTATTATGCTATCAGTTCAAAAGGGACTAGAATATTTCGGGATTGGGAAAACCTACTTAGGCTATGGCATTTCGAAGCTAAACCCTTCTCATCAGAAGAGGAGAGTAAAGACATTTTACAGAGAAATTTTTTAAAAGATAGTATTACCTTTATGGAGAGAGGATAAAAAAAAAAAACAGGAAGCTGTACTGAGGCTGAAGCCAATTCTAGGACTGCCAGCAACCAGAGTAAAAGAGTAATAATGAATGCGAGAGCGTTGTATGCTCAGTTTGTCAAGTCCAAAGTAGCTGAGCAGTGGCTTAGTTCCCATCAGTTTTGGCAAATAGCAAACAGGATCCTGAACAGAAGCATGTGCTCAATCCCAACCATCATCAATGGATCTGAGGTAATCTTGTCAGCATCAGACAAAGCCAAACTCTTTTCTAAGAACTTTGCAACTAATTATACTCCATGCGACCAAGGCCATCAATCCCCAGTATTTCCACATGTATCAGAAAACCTGCTATGCAATATACAAATATCTGTACGTAATGTTGCCAAGCTAATCAAAAATCTTGATTCCAGTAAAGCAACTAGCCCTGATGGCATTCCAATTATAGTGCTGAAAAAGCCTCAACCAAAACAAGTTCCTCTACTTATAAGGCTGTTTATGCATTCTTAAGAAGAATTGCTTTCCAACACCTCGAAAAACCTCATTAGTATGCTCCGTATTTAAGAATTCAGGTGATCGGGCATCTTCCTCGCACTACAGACCAATAAGTCTCCTGTAGGAGTAAGTCATGAGTAAGTTGCTGGAATCCATGTTAAATGGAGAAGTAGTAAACCACCTCAGCAAAAATAACCTTCTTAGTAACATGCAATATGGTTTCCGTTCTGCTAGATATACGGCTTAGGGTTATATCTCATAGGATTAACAAATCTCTCAATGTAGCCGCCTTTTCTAGGGCAACTGCTCTTGAGATATCAAAGAACTTTTATAGGGTATGGCCTACTTCTCAAGATCTCCAGCAACAGTATAGCTGGAAAGTTTTCTTAATTAAATCATTTCTCCCTGATAGGTTAATAAGAGTAGTGGTTGATTGGCAGAAATCAGAAGATCACAGTATTAATTCCGGAGTCGCTCAGAGGCCCATCCTAAGCCCAACTCTCTTCCTGATCTACATCAATGATCTTCCAAATCACATCCTAACATCATTCGTAGACATTTATGATGATGAAACTACCATTTATGGCAGCACATCAGATGCCAATTTCTCTTTGATTCTCTCTCCTCTGATCTGGACCATGTGGTGCAATGGGGAAAGACGTGGCTGGTTAATTTTAATGCATCTGAAACCAAGCTTCTATCTTTACATCATCTATGCTCTGATCCCCTATCTGGCATCAATTGAAATGAATGGCTCTTGTCCTGGGGAGGCTCCAGGTTTTGAAAAGCTGGGCTTGACCTTTACTCCTGATCTGAGATGGAACATGTACATCAAATCTGTTGCCAAGGTTGCTGGAAAAATGGTAGATATCTCACTGCTGATGCAATTCTCTAACTATATAAGAGCCAGGTGCATTCAAAGATGGAGTACTGTTGCCACATTTTGGCAGGAGCTGCTAGAAAGATTTTATCCTGCCTTGAAAGAGTTAAAAATAGACTTTGTAACCTAGTGGAGAGATGACCTTTTCTCTTCCCTGCAACTTCTTTCTCACAGAAGAGACACTGTGAGCCTGTCTCTGCTTTATCGCTATTTTCATGGCAGATGCTCATTTGGGTGCTAATCTATCGTCCCCCTTCGCCAAACTTTCACGAGAAACACTCGTCTAGCTGAAAACTATCAATAATTTCCCCCATTCTTTATCAGTGCCTAAACCTAAACGTAGATTCCATGAACAAAACTTCTTTCTTAGAACTGTATACCTGTGGAACTCACTTCCATTTGCCTGCTTTTCAGCTGACTACAATTTGGTCATATTCAAGTCCAACATAAACAAATTCTTGATGAGTCATTCCCCTTAAGTAATCCAATTTTTCAAATTTCCACTAATTACGATTACTACGATATTGTCCCATTGACTTCTGTACACTCATTAACACTGGTTCTCGAGTGACCTCTGGGCCTTGATAAGTGGTGATTCCTATGTAAAAAAAAAGGGAAGGAGAAGCTATAAAGGGCTATAGTTTCATGGGTTGCTTCTTATTGATTCATGCCAATTTTTTTTTTTGGGAGGGGGGGATAAGATTGTAATTTCGGATCGATCCTGAACTAATCCAATTGCCAAATTCTAGTAGATTCAGGAACTAGATAATTATCAGATTACAATCCGATTGTTATCCAATGTAATCCACAGTGATCCTACTCAAAGACAGAACTTTCATTGATCCTGTGTGACGTCACAACCAAAACAAAAACAGCTGTCCAAACAGGATTTGTAGTGATCTGATAGACCAAAATATCTTGATGTGCTAGAAGCATTACCGTACCGTACCGTACAAAATATATCTCCAAAGATGAAGGCAAAACCATACAAAAACTGCTAAATTGTGCAAATCATTGCTTAGGAAGCAATTAAGTTATTGCTTATTCACTAAACCTGTTTTCCTGCTCTTATTTACTTATACTGCTTCCCTCTTTTTGGAAATCATAATTTATCATTCTATGACTAAATGTAATGTTTAAATATAAGGCTTATACTTGCTACATGTATATTGTTATTGATGTATGTTACTAAAATAACTGGCACAAATGTTATTTCTAAATGGCTGCTTTAAAGGGATAATACTTTGCCTCCAAGATGCCAATTTCTGTATATCTATATTGTATATTAATCCTGTATATCATCTCTCCTGTTCCAACTGGACAAAAAACCAATTGCTCTTCTCCCCAAGCTGATATGAAATCACATACTTTGCATGTACCTTGGGAGGGGGGGGTAGCTTCCGGACCTAAACTTTAGTAGGCTAACCCTTTAAAAATTGATAAATACTAAACATCTATAGATTTCTTTTGCTAAGGCATGCATTAGCTTAACCTATATTTATACTCTATAGAATATCTATAAAACCTATTAGCCACAGTTTGTGCCCAGACTATAAGTGATCTATATTAACTAGCAACTATATCTTTCTTTCACTTAGATGGGATAAAGTACTGGTGATTATCTTTACATGAAAACTAACACTTAAAGCACATTTCAAAACGTATCCTAACCCTTATACTATAGTTTCCAATAAGTCACTAATCCACAAAATATTTGATGTTTTCTTAACCCTAGTAGATATTAATCTTAAATCTACACCCCATACTCCTAGATACCTCCTTCCAAAACGTAACCACATCTTCCAATTTCAATCCTATTCTGAGGAGTGTAACTTCAAAGCAGATACTAATTATTTGATACTAAATCTATTCATCCAAACTATCACTTCAGAGGCAGGGAAATACCTGACTTTGAAACCAGGCACAAGGAAAACTCTTTTTGTGCTGATGGGCCTGTAGATCTGGTCAGGTCATCCATCTAGAAGGAAAACTTTGATTTGTAAACCTGTGTCACTGACCTCATACATTTTGGCACCAAACGGGGGAAGGAGGTCTCCTCAGTCCTTGACAACAACCTTCCTAGAGCTGGTGACTTGATCAAATCACCAGTTTGCAAACATAAACTGCTTAAGGAGTAGATATGCTCTGCCTATTGCCCAGCTTCCATACTCCTTCTTTGCCTATTAGCCAGAAGCAGAGGTGCGGCCGCAGGGACTCATTAGAGATGTCCAGTGCCTTGTTTCCTGCTGTCCGCCACATTTGCCTCATTCGCTTCCCTTATGGCTGGGCATGTTGAGGTGCTTGTTTACCATATATGCTAGCATGATTGGACTGCTGACGGACAGGTTTGAGGGTAGCGGTTTGACAGTTGCTGGTTGCTGTTTTCGACTGACAGTACAGAAACCCTAACTCTTTGGTAGTGCTTAGAGCGGCTGCTCTATCATCAGTTGTATAATATCGGGATGTTGCGCATGGAAAGAGGTCCTGCACTCATTTTTGGGCATTTCCGAGGTCACATTCATATGTAGGCTGATGGTCTACTTGTGTTGCATGGTAGTGGTTATGCACATCCATTTTGCCTGGTATCTCACCCGACATCTGAAACTACAAAATAAAATAGCTCAATCCAAAAAAAAACAAAACATTTAAACCAGACACACACTCAAATAATTTGCCTCCTCCCTTGAGGCTTGCATTTACAAATATCCGTTGACTTAGAGCTAACTTAGATGATGTTGAATCATTTCTCCTAGCAAACTCCCCAGATATCTTAGCACGAAGTGAAACTAACTTGCACTCCTCTATCCCATGTAACTACTTGAACATGTCTGGTTATCTTCCACTTTGCCGTAAGAACTCTGACAGACACATGCATGGAATCTAAACCAGAATCAGATGACCATGCCTTCATATGCTTTAAAAAAACTTTACAACATAAGCTACCTGTATTTTCTTTATCCCTCTCCATCAACCCAGGACTGTACTATAATCAATCATGTCTCTGGCAGTACAGTTGTAGCATTCTCTCTTGACACTAGCGCCCAAATACATGTATTTGGTGACATTAATGCACACCACAGAAATTGGCTTGGCTTTTCTAACTACACTGACACAGCTGGTAGCGTCATCCATAACTTTGCTATATCCGATTCCTTGACACAGTAACATTCCCGACCCGTCTCCCAGATCGCCAGGACCAGCAAGCCTCGCTTTTGGATCTATTTCTGACAACAGTTTCTGAGGATTGTGTAACAAATACTCATTGCCCACTTGCGAATGCTGATCATGCTGTGATAATGATAGACATCACTCTAAACTAAAGTTGAAAAGCCATTGCTCCAAACGACAAAGTACTACAATAAGGCTGACTGTGATGCCATTAGAGATCACATCAGAGACGCTCTATGGGGAAATATATTTTCTCTTCCTGCAGAACAGTGTGTTAATGAGACTACTGGATGGTTCAAAGCAGCAATTGAAGCACATGTTCCTACACGGAAGTTCTATAGCAAACCCCACTTTCCCCAATGGTTTACTTCAACTTGCGTTGCTGCCATTAAAACTTTATAGGAGCTAGAAGTAATTGTAAGAAAGAAGTAGCAACATTTAAGAGTGAATATACTGAAACCACTAGCAAACGCATTGAAGCGCAGAAATTAAGAACTCGTGATTTCTGGAAAATCTATAATATTGTAGTAAATAATGGGCAATCAACAATACCCCCACTATTCAACAATCATGAGGTTGTTTGCACAGCAACTTTGAAAGATAACATGCTTGCTCATCAGTTTGCCTCAAACTCTACCTTGCACCCAGCGAACCATTCCTTCCCTGATTTTTCTTGGCGGACAGAAACCACAGAAGATGATCTGAAAATCACTTCTTCTCAAGTACCTGATATCATAAAAAGCTAGATATCTGAAAAGCATGTGGACCTGATTTCATCCCGGCTGTGCTATTAAAAAAATGCTCCACTGAGGTTGTTCCAGTTCTCTCTAAACTCTTTAACAAATGCCTTAACACATCTTGCTTTCCTGACTGCTGGAAAACTACTATGGTACCAGTTTACAAAAACTCTGGCGAAAGAAATGCCCCATTAAATTCTCACCCAATTAGCTTCTTTCTTCCTTTCGCCAAAATATTTGAGTCCATAATTAATCAAGCTCTAGTCCACCACCTTACAGCTGCCAAACTTCTGTTTGACACTCAATATGGATTAAGACAAGCCCATTCTACTTCAGATATTCTAACTGTAATCTCTGAGCGCATATACCAAGCACTGGATAAGACAGAGGAAGGGAGGGCAATAGCCTTAGATATATCTAAGGCTATTGACAGGGTATGGCACGATAGTCTTCTCATGAAAATAAAATCCTATGGTATTACTGGACGAATACTTAATATAAATCCTTCTTAAATGAGAGATGAATCCAGGTTGTCCTTGATGGGCATACAACCAAACAATATGGTATAAATGCTAGTGTACCTCAGGGATCGATCCTTGGTCTTTTATTATTTCTGATATTCATAAATGACCTACCTGATAAAATTGTCTCTGAGATGGGTATATTTGCCGACGACACCACGCTCTATAGCAGGCACATGGGGAAAACCAATGAGCGCATATCTAAAATAATGGCAAAATCTCAGAAGAAGACCTTAAGTCTGTAGTGGAATGGGGTCAAAAATAGATGGTAACATTCAATGCTCTAAGACAAAGCTCATTTCCTTCAATAATTACATGAAACCTTACCAACCACTAATAGCTATGGCTAAAGATACATTAGCTGAAAGTACTTTGTCCAAACTCCTCGGCTTAACGTTCACAGGGAACATGAGTTGGAATAAATACATTGAGATCATTGCCAGGGCTGCTGTGAAGAAGTTAGGCTCTCTCTACCGTGCTTGAAAGTTACTTATGCCTGAAAGTATCCTGTACCTCTACAAAGCCACCATTCTCCCATGTACAGAGTTCTGCTGTTACATTTGGGCTGGTGCATCTGCTACTAGTCTCTCGCTCTTAGACAGAGTTCAAAAGAGAGTCACCAACCTGATAAGACCTGAACTTTCATCTAAGCTCCAGCTCCATGTCCCATCAATGAAATGTTTTATCCCTCTGCCTGTTTTACAAGTATTTTAATGATGGACGCTCTGACAAACTACAAACCCTTGTACCCCCTTGACGAAAATACCCCCGACAAACCCAATAACCAGCCCACCCCTACACAGTAGAGATTCCTAGATGTAAGAAGGCCTTCTACTCCAATAGTTTCTCCCCCATAACTGTTAGACTTTGGAATTCTCTTCTTGCTTCCCCAATTATACTGACATGCAGAAGTTCAAGTGTAATGTGAACAGACACCCTGCTGCTAAACTCTCTACATAGTACCCCTGCAACTTAGGTCCCTGATGGTAACTCAGTACATCAAAGTGACAATGTGCCTTGTTTGGGGTAAAAATGTAATAAAACAAAAAAAAAAACTGGTAAAACCAAAAAGGAAAACTGTTAAAAAAAAAAAAAAAAAAAAAAAAAATTGATGATTGGACTTAAGGAGTCTGAGTCGGATAAAAAAACAAAAATTCTTACTCCGACTCCTAGTACTTTTAGAACTCTGACTCCGCAACGCTGCTTGGAACTAACTCTCTCTCAGGCAGTCCGTCGATTTCGACGATAACGCGGAGGTCGGTTAGTGTCCGTGTCGAAGGTGCAATGTGAGTCCGATCAGAGCTCTAAAACCCCAGCCGCAGATGTGATACCTGATGGCAGGAAATCCGGGTAGTGGCACCCGTAGTTGTGCTCTTTTTGCTTCCCAAGCAGCAATGCTTTGATCTCTGACATCGGCTGTGCCTGATACCACACTTCTTTAAACTATCCGATCTCCAGCTTTTCCCAGTCGTTGAGTTGGTTTGTGTTTTTCAAATGTCTCTTGAACACATCTATATAGCGCAGTTTTGATGCATCAAGGGGTTGTGTACCTTCTTTGAGCTCACCAAAGGAAACTGCTTTTGGTAATCTGTTGTTTGACATGCACATGACATGTCCTGTCCATCTCAGTTGGTTTGTTACGATTATTTCTTCAGTACTGGCCATTTTAGCCTTTTCTAGTACTTCAAAATTTGATACATGGTCTTTCCAAGAGATACCCATTAGATGATGGAGGTACCTTTGTTGTATCACGTTTAATCTCCTAAAGTGGCGTCTGTAGAGAGTCCAGGTTTCTGAGCTGTACAGGAGTGATTGTAGGACAATAACTCTGTGCACTTTCATCTTGTTCTTTAATCTGATTCCTCTCTGATTCCACAGACGGTCTCTCAATTTTCCGAAGGCTGATGCGGCTGCTTGGATCCGTTTTGACAGTTCTTCATCGATTTTTTTCCAGTGTTCATAATGGTACTGCCCAGGTAGGTGAACTGTTCAACTTCCACCAATGGGGTACCATTTAGGAGTACTTCTCTGGGGTTAATCTTTGTGTCACGGATGTCTTGAATCAAAACTTCAGTCTTCTTGATGTTGATTGTCAGTCCAAATTTCTTGGATGCCTCAGCAAATTCTATCAGTAAATCTTGCATTGCTTGGAGGCTGTTGGTCACAAGTGCTGAGTAATCAGCAAAGAGTAGTTCCTTGATCACTAACTCATGTGAGCTGGTTTTTGCTCTCAAGCGTTTGAGGTTGAAAAGGTCACCATCACTTCTGATTCGGATGTAGAGATCAGAGTTCTTCAGGCATGCTTTTCAGGACAGCAGCAAGAAAGATTGTAAGAGTTGGCGCAAGGACACAGCCTTGCTTGACACTGTGTCCAACGCTAAAGGAGTCTGAGCATCCGTCGCCCCTGCGAATGCGAGCAGTCATGCCATCATGGAAACTGCGCAGTACTCTTGTGAAGGTCTGTGGGCAACCATAATGTCTCAGTAACTTCCAAAGCATGTCTCTATCAACTGTCGAAGGCCTTGCTAAAATCTATAAAGATGACAATGAGAGGTTGATGTTGTTCAATGAACTTTTCCTGTAATTGTCGGAAGGTAAAGATCATATCCTGTGTGGATCTGTTACCCCTGAATCCACATTGGCTCGCAGGTAGAATGTCTTCAGCCAAGGTCTGTAGTTGATACTGTAGGATTTTGGCCATAATTTTCCCAGCAACAGACAGAAGGGAGATTCCTCTGTGGTTCCCGCATTCCGCCCTGTCCCCTTTTCTCTTATACACTGTCACAATGTTGGTATCTTTGAAATCCTGGGGAACTTCTGCTTTTTGTCCAGATGTTGGAATTAACTAGTCTGGTTTTAAACAGGAAAGTACAAACTTGGTTCCATGCGAACAATATTGAACCACTTTTAATAAATTTTTCTTGGATACTATTGATTTTATTTAACATGGCAAGAAATGATTTTATTTAGCATTGCAAGAAATGATTTTATTTAACATGGCAAGAAATACTAAATCATATTTTTATTGTTGACAATTTTTAATGTGGGTGTGGCGATTCGATTCAACACACGAGCAAGAAATAATAAATGAATAAATTGTTCGATTTTTGTGAAAATGTTTTTGAAAGAAGAGTTCTCGCATAAATGCTATGTTGTAACTTGATGTATAGTCACTAGGACTTGATATATATTTGTTATAGGGTCTGATAGGGTTTGAATTAAAACATTCTGTCTCAGTCAAAGAAAGATCCGTTTTTCACACAAATTTTTCCACCATAAATAACAAACCTTGGTAATTGTCGCGGACGGTGTTGAAAGCACACCACATGATAAAGGTGTTGACTTTTCGTTCAATCTGTGCTTGGAAACAATGCATTTTGGTAAATAATTTTCTGACCATCTCCTGGAGCCGATCAAAACACATAAAAAAGTACTGTGCATGAAACCAAATCAGTTGAGTCAGATCTATCTTTCAGTACAGAGCAGCAGCACAACCGCTCGCTCCATCTTGTGATGTTAAACCATTAATATGATTTTGTGCACCATGCACCTAAAGATTATAAATCTCCCTGGATTAATAACCAAAAGAAAAAAAAGATATAACTGTATTGCATCAGATATATTTATGGAACTGATTAAAATAAATTTTATTTTATTTTTTGTAAAAAAATAAAAACATTTTTCTACAAAAATGACATTCTGTCTCAGTCAAAGAAAGATCCGTTTTTCACTACATGTCATTTTTGTAGAAAAATGTTTTTATTTTTTTACAAAAAATAAAATAAAATTTATTTTAATCTTTAGGTGCATGGTGCACAAAATCATATTAATGGTTTAACATCACAAGATGGAGCGAGCGGTTGTGCTGCTGCTCTGTACTGAAAGATAGATCTGACTCAACTGATTTGGTTTCATGCACAGTACTTTTTTATGTGTTTTGTGTGGTTGTAGATAACAGATGTACGCGCAACTGGAACGCTCCTTGTCCAGCCACTCTAATGTCTCTGGTGTGCTGCTATACTATTATGATTCAATTATGGCACAAAGTTTTCAGTTCTATTTTATTTATTTTTTTCAATAACTTCGCATTTATACACAGTCTGAAATAGAAGGCATTTATTAATGTTTCTACAATTACAAAGTGGTTCTTCATCAGTATTTTGGCTGATATATCGCCCACCTTCCTTAATTAGCTTATTTATTTTTGCACTATTTGAACCTATTATAGTTAATAGATATTGAGAAGGATAAATTCACAAACAAGTCTTTAAAATGTACTGAAGCTTTGATAGATAAATAAAAATCTTGGAATATAGCGATATTGTTATTCATTTATATATATGCTCTGATATTTTAAGCATAGTTATGTTATTTTGAGCATACAAGCATAGAGCTTCTAAACAAAGAGTGAAATATAATCACAAAACCGGATTTTCCAAACACACAGTGCACACACACACACACCCACGCATAGATAATAAATGAACCTGATAAAGATATGTAGGAGTGAACCTAAGTGACCTCGGGCCACATACTACTACCATGAAGAAAAGACATTGTTTCTTTAATCCTCTCTTTCTCTAAAAGAACTCAACTAACCAAGATGCCCAAAAATCTATTCCTTTTCTCTTCTGCTGTTACTGCTCGCTCACCCACACCACACACTCCCTCTCTCCCCCTCTCCCTCTCTCTCCCCCTCTCCCTCTCTCTCCCCCTCTCTCTCTCTCTCCCTCTCTCTCTCTCCCCTCCCTCTCTCTCTCCCCTCCCTCTCTCTCTCCCCTCCCTCTCTCTCTCCCCTCCCTCTCTCTCTCCCCTCCCTCTCTCTCCCCCTCCCTCTCTCTCCCCCTCTCTCTCTCTTCCCCCCCTCTCTCTCTCTTCCCCCCCTCTCTCTCTTCCCCCCTCTCTCTCTCTTCCCCCCCTCTCTCTCTCTCTTCCCCCCTCTCTCTCTCTCTCTCTCTCTCTCTCTCTTCCCCCCCTCTCTCTCTCTCTCTCTCTCTTCCCCCCTCTCTCTCTCTCTCTTCCCCTCTCTCTCTCTCTCTCTCTTCCCTCCTCTCTCTCTCTTCCCCCTCTCTCTCTCTCTCTCTCTCTCTTCCTCTCTCTCTCTCTCTCTTCCCCCCCTCTCTCTCTCTCTTCCCCCCCTCTCTCTCTCTCTTCCCCCCTCTCTCTCTCTCTCTTCCCCTCTCTCTCTCTCTCTTCCCCCCTCTCTCTCTCTTCCCCCCCTCTCTCTCTCTTCCCCCCCTCTCTCTCTCTTCCCCCCCTCTCTCTCTCTCTCTTCCCCCTCTCTCTCTCTCTCTCTCTCTCTCTCTCTCTCTCTCTCTCTCTCTCTCTCTCTCTCTCTCTCTCTCTCTATCTCTCTCTCTCTCTATCTCTCTCTCTTCCCCCCTCTCTCTCTCTCTCTTCCCCCTCTCTCTCTCTTCCCCCTCTCTCTCTCTCTCTTCCCCCTCTCTCTCTCTCTCTTCCCCCCCTCTCTCTCTCTCTTCCCCCCTCTCTCTCTCTCTTCCCCCCCTCTATCTCTCTCTTCCCCCTCTCTCTCTCTCTCTCTCTCTCTTCCCCCTCTCTCTCTCTCTCTCTCTCTGTCCCTCTCTCCCTCCCCCCTTCTCTCTCTGACCGATGATTGACCTAAAAAGGATTGGACAGTCAGTCTCCAGGCTTCTACGTTGTCACAGTCCTGCGAAGAGTAGGCACAGAATTCTAAAAGTATGTAAAAACTAAGAAAATAAAATATTCCTCTCAAGCTAATATTTGTATCCACTTTGTCAGTTATAACAACCAATAAACAAATATTACAGTGGTGACCCGACAAAAAAGGACATTACAACCTCAAGAAACAAACTAATTTTACCCAGGACTGAAAGGAAAGAAACACTTTTTGGAGTTTTCAGGAAAATTACAAGTAACTGTTATTTCACGTCACAAATGTTTTCAAAGAGAACCTTCCACGTAAGTAAAACAAACTTCTTTTTTTTTTTTTTTTTTTTCCCCACCTTTCTTCGGTTAAAAGAAAAATACTAGAATATATTTTTACATACACAAAAAAAAAAAAAAAAAAAAAAATTTTTAAATGGAAGAAGACCCCTTACAACAAATTACAATAAAACCGACGGAATTCATGGAAACAACAGTAAATGGCTGGTTTTCCATTCTGGAGGCGCAATTCCATCTGCGGAACATTACAAATTCGACAACAAAATTTTATACGGTCATATCAGCTCTGCATGCAGAGGTGGTAACAAAAATACTGCTTCATATTTTAAACGAAAAGGACTATGAGGAACTGAAATGCTCCTTAATTGAAGTGAATGAAAGAACGAAGCCCGAGTTGCTAGACAAGTTAATGTCTAAAAACACAATAACAGGCCGTCCATCAGCATATTTACAGGAGATGCTCTCTATAGCAAAAAGGATAGGCGTTGGCGAAGAAATTGTTCTTCATAAATTTCTTCAGGCCTTACCTGCAACAATTTCCTCCGTCATTGTCTCTCAAAAAGAACTAAATTCATCCCAACTTGGAAAATTAGCGGACGAATTAATGCCTTTATTAAATAATATGAACGGAACAGCAACAGCATTCACTACTCAGCAGCAGCACACAGAAACGAATAAAAACGTCCGTATACCGATAGGAATAACCTGGAGATTGCAATACCAAGCTTAAGGAGGACCTTTTCATGGATATTCATGGTCACTGATATCACCAATCCCCTCCTCGGAATTGACTTTCTAAATAACTTTGGCCTCACTATCGACTGCAAATAAAGGACAATTTATGACCCAACAACAACCACTAAAAAGAAGTTATTAAACACTACTGCTCCTTTAAATGTGGTCATAAACAAAGTAAATTTATTAACAGCACATTTATTAAAACAAGCTAAGATAAATACCCAGAAATTATCTCTCCTCACATCAACAAAGACAATAACTACTGCGGTATTTATCGCAGAATAGACACAGGTAGTCACTCACCAGTTTTTGCTAAATCCAGACAACTGTCTGCTGAAAAGCTGACTGCTACAAAAGAAGAATTTAAGAGACTAATAAATGGAGTAATAACCCCTTCAGACAGCGAATGGTCAAGCCCACTACATCTAGTACCTAAACAGAGTGGAGGATATCGCTGCTGTGGAGACTACCGCGCATTAAACAGTATCCCTAAAAGTGATAGATACCCCATCTCCAATATTAATTCCTTTACTACTAAACTTTCTGATAAACAATGATTTTCAAAAATTAATTTAATTTCAGCCTATCATCAAATTAAAATGCACCCAGATGATATTCCAAAAACTGCAGTTATTTCGCAAATGGGACTATATCAATATGAATTTATGCCGTTTGGATTAAAGAATTCTTCGGCTACCTTTCAGAGATATATGGATAGAATCTTTCGAGATATCGACTGTGTCTTCGTATATATCGATGATATACTCATTTTCAGCAATAACGAACACTCCCATAAAAAAGATATCGACAGAGTTTTCCAAATCCTTCAAGAAAACAATCTCAAAATATCACTCTCCAAATCGATTTTCAACGTAACTGCCCTTGACTTCTTAGGCTTTAAAATTAACTCAAAGGGAATTACACCAACTGCAAATAAAGTAAAAGAAATAGAATCCTTTCCATGCTCTAAAGATGCTAAAAGCCTACGCAGATTTCTTGGTATGGTAGGATTTTACAGAAAATTAATACCAGGATTTGCAAAGTTAGTTTTGCCTTTATCTGAGAGAATGTGACTAACACCGAAAGGATTAATCACCTTGAATACATTAGAAAAAGAATCCTTCTCTACCATGACTAAAATATTGGGTAAGCTAACGGAATTACTCCATCCTTAACCAAGCTGCACACAGTATCTACTTGTCACGGACAGCAGCAAATATGCAGTAGGTGCTGCCTTACATCAAGTCGTGAATGGAAGCCATATACCAATAGGATTTTTCTTGAAGAAACTGACAGCAACACGGACAAGATATTCTACTTTCGACCGTGGACTTTTAGCAGCTTATTTGGCTGTATTACATTTTCGCCACCTCATTGAAAGTCGCGAAGTACTACTTCTAACAGACCATAAGCCAATATGCGGCGCATCTCACAGTTTAAAACCAACAAAATCGGATAGGCAACAAAGGCAACTAGCAATAATCACAGAATTAATCTCAGATATTGCCCATGTGAAGGGTGATCAAAATGTTGTAGCAGATTGTCTATCACGCCCAAACGCTTGCTGTTGGCATGTACGACCTCCCAGCACTTGCAGACGCCCAAACAGCAGATACTGAAATACAGTCCTTCCCAGAATTGAAAAAAAAAATATACAATATCAGGAAAAGATCAATTTGTGTTGTGTGATATATCAACGTCATACCCCAGACCTTTTGTACCATTCACACTACGGAAATCCATCTTCGATAGTTTGCATTCAGTGTCCCACCCAGGTATAAAATCGTCTATAAAAATGATTAAGACTAGGTTTTACTGGCCTAACATGGATAAAACCATCAAAGAATTATGAGCATCATGCACAGCTTGCCAACAGGCGAAAATATATAGACACACAAAATCGCCAGTACAAACATTGGAAATACCATCGTCAAGATTCCACACTGTACATCGACATAATTGGACCTCTACCACCAGCAAAATGTTCAAACAGTCCTTACATCAATTCATGTCGATATATTTTAACATGCATAGATCGAACTAGTTGATGGATAGAAGCGCAACCCATAGCAGATATTACAGCACAAACTGTTGCAGAAGCTTTTGTAAATACTCGGATTACTCGCTTTGGTGTCCCACTTCATGTCATAACAGACAGAGGCACACAATTTGAAAGTGAATTATTCATGGAATTATCAAAAATTATCGGATTCTATAGGCTAAGAACAACATCGTATCACCCACAATGCAACGGGCGTATAGAAAGAGCTCACAGAACTATCAAAGCAGGTATAATGGCCCGAAAAGAATCTTGGATTTCAGCCCTACCAATTGTTCTTTTGGGAATTCGAAGTATGCTCAACTGTTCTAATTTTTCCCCTTTCTATGCAGTCACAGGTGCAAAAATGTTATTGCCACACCTAATGAGATTCGGAAAATCCAGAAACACTCACACAAAATTTTACTAAAGAACTACATAAAACCATGGCAAAATTTGACTTGACTGACTTTTCAGAGAAAAATCAACATAAAAATCTTACCAAATCAACTGCAAACCTGTAAAAAAGTTTGGATAAGGATTGACCGCATTCGAAAACCGCTAGAAGCCCCCTATTCAGGTCCTTACTCGAACGAACACCTAAATATTTCCTTATAGAAACTAACCCAAACACGCATACACAAGTTTCAATAGATCGTTTAAAACGTTACATTGAAAACAAGCAAAAATGTACACAAAATACAACTACCAACAAAAATAAAGAGCCAGATATTTTACCACCTGAAAAAGTACAAGAACGTAAAATAAAAACAACAAACTCTGGTAGGAGAGTCAAATGGAAAAAAGATAATGAATATTTTTATTTAAAAAACAAAAAAAAAAAAAAAAAACAGCACTCCGTTATCTGGTAGGAGAGTATTGTAGGAGTGAACCTAAGTGACTTTAGGCCACATACTACTACCATGAAGAAAAGACATTGTTTCTTTTAGTCCTTTCTTTCTCTAAAAGAACTCAACTAACCAAGATACCCAAAAATCTATTCCCTTTTCTCTTCTGCTGTTGCTGCTCGCTCCCCCCCCACCCACACACACTCTCTCTCTCTCTCTCTCTCTCTCTTTGACCGATAATTGACATGAAAAGGATTGGACAGTCAGTCTCCAGGCTTTTACGTTGTCACACGTGTCCTGCGAAGAGCAGACACAGAATTCTAAAAGTATGTACAAGCTAAGAAAATAAAATATTCCTCTCAACAACCAATAAACAAATATTACAGATATAAGCAAAGTTTGAACTTTTTTGTTTCTGTCTATTCTCACTTACTACTCATGTACTTTCGTCCTTATCTACATATACCCCCCCCCCTCTATAAGTTCTTTTCCTTCTATTTAATAGTTCCCATTTCTCTATTTGCTGTTACTACTATACAGGATAATGTGGCCCCAGGATACGATTTTTTTCAGGTTACGATGTGAAATATGTTTTCCAGATTCTGGTTATGGTATTTGCCCAGCCTTATAGTGTTATTTATACTATACATGTGTATTATATACTGTACTGTATTTAGCAATACACATGAAAAACTTGAAATAGCTTGAAATATTTCGATATTGGTATGCATAGAAAGAGCTTGATGAGCTAAGAAAGAATCTTTTTAAATTTTTAAAATCTGATTAAAATTAAGGAAGTTATGGCTATTTTTGTGCCTCACATGTTTGGATATTTTTCCCTCTTTAAGACCATATGCGTTTCGTCACATTTTTTACACTACTTTTTCAGTAAAAATGTCATATCTTTGTTAAAACACAAGACTAAGAAATGAAATTTACCATATAAGTGTATTTTTGTACAAGGAATCAGAATATGCAACTGAAAATCTCCCAAAGTTTATGGTTTCCAAATAATCTGCAGTAAATGTGCATAAATATGCAGCAATTCCTTAAAAATGCCATGTATCCATAAACAAAAGAAGTTGGAGAACTCAAAGTTGAATTGTAATGTGCTTTATGTACAAAAAACTTAAATCTAAACATAAGACCATTTAAAAATGAATATATTGCAATATTTCTTTGGTATTATTGTAGATTAACACCTTCTGTTTAACCCCACTCAACTCCTTCTGACCACCCCTCCAAAATGTGATTCTACCTTTTTAGTAAATTATGTATAAAATGCCATGAAAAACTTTAATGAAAGATAAACAAATTATTTTAGAATTGAATGTAAAATAATTTCCTAATATAGGTCATTCTAGCATTTTAGGGCAGTTAACTGTTTTTTTTTTATGGGAAAATATGCATGCTTTTTTTTTTTTTTTTTTTTTTATAAAAAAATGTGTAGTTTTAAGAGGGTTTCTATACAATGAGAATATGGGGAGGGTTGCCATTCAGACTTTGAATTAATTGTAGGACTAAGGAAAATCATGTGTGAACATACTGAAAACTTGACGGAGACAAAGCTAACAATATTAGAGGGGAGAGCGGTTAGTTTCACAAAAATTTAATATAAAATAATTCACCATTTCCTGGCCATTCTAGCATTTTAGGACAGTTAACCAATTTATTTTTATGTGTATTTTTCTTTAAGGAAGGATCTATTTTTTGTTTGTTTTAGATGCTTGTATGTGGCTTACAGAGGTATTTTGTTTGGGGGGGGGGCTTGCCACTCGAACTTAGTGTTATTGTTAGGGTTAAAGAGTGTTTTAGGAATACGAACCGTTACTTCATTTTTGTTTTGTTGTCTTAACTGCAAAATGCCATTTCCATTTCAAATAAATATTTTACAGAAAGTTATATATATGTGTGTGTGTGTGTGTGTATTCGACAGGTAAATAAGTCAGCAAATGTTATATTTAGTTTTAATTTAATAAGAAACTGCGTTGCGAAATTTCAAAGAAAATTCCATAAATTTGTTGATTTCTATTTTCGAGGTTGAAGGTGTTAATTTCTAGGCCGTTTATACTACGCTGGAGCAGGTTGTAAAAATATCTTTCGCTTAATAAGTAGAAAAAAAAAAAATAACGAAATAAAAAGCTTCCTAATTGTAGTTTGATGTGTTTTCTAACTGCTTTTAAAATTTCAAGAATATTGATATAGATTTTGAGGGTTTGTATTACTATACACATAGATTCGAAAAAGTTGTCCAAAAAAAAAAACAAATATATAACAAATAAATGTTATCAAAAGCAAGTTACTTTTCTACCTAACTGGATAATTTTTTAGTGTTTTTATTTAATGTAACATGTTTATTCAGCTTGAAAACAGTGTTTACCGATGTTTTGGAAAATTTAAAATGGCGCCCAACTCTTTTGAAACGGTAAGTTTGGGGAAAAGAGTTAAAAATAAAAAAGTAGACAAAATACTGCTAGAAACTCGCTCAATATATGTTACTGTGACATAGGCTGACATATATTCGGTGAGTTTTGTACAGTATTTTGTATAGTTTTTTATTTTTAACTCCTTTTCTCAAACTTACCGTGTCAAAGAGAGTCGGGCCGGGCGCCATTTTTAATTTTCCAATACATCGGTAAACACTGTACGTTAAATAAAAAACACATGTTACATTAAATAAAAACACTAGAAAATTATCCAGTTAGGTAGAAAAGTAACTATCTTGCCTTTGATAACATTTATTTGTTATATATTTGTTTTTTGACAACTTTTTCGTATCTATGTATAAACGAGAATTTGATACTTATTTTGATTTTGAAAAAAAAACATTTGTGGCTGTTCGCAGTAAAACATTGTTTTAATTCGCTGTTCAAAACTAATTTAAAGAATAAAAGTGCATGCAAGCTATATATCTACAAAAGTTTATTTTGTTTTTTTTAACCATGTTTTTAAATTTGACGAGAAATGTGAGAAATTGCAACAGATTCATAATGCCGAATTGGTTGGGATTGTTGTTATTATACATTCTGAAAACCGAATAGTTCTAAACTAATGTTATTCTGATAATAAAATAGCTCTAATTAAACATAAGAACATTTATATTCATATTTTCATGTTTTTCTTAATTCGTTCTTGAATAAAAATTAAAAAATGCGTGTTTACACTGTGCTATCGCTGATTCTACAGGCTGGAGCTGCTGCTGCTAGTAATACTAACTTCATTTGACCAAATTCGAGAAATAGAAACAATTTTTTTTTCGGGTAGGTCCTTTTAA
Source organism: Euprymna scolopes (assembly GCF_053919585.1). NCBI lineage: Eukaryota > Metazoa > Mollusca > Cephalopoda > Sepiida > Sepiolidae > Euprymna > Euprymna scolopes. Next base: position 66,487,271 of record NC_136517.1, on the reverse strand, counting down.
ATTATCAATTACCGCGGTCCTACTCAACATAAAATAATACTTTTAATTGATAAAGATAGTAAAAAGATTGATTTACTTACTACTGGGTGTCCGAAGAATTTTTTTTTTCAAAATGTTCAATACTCGTCATATTAAAGTCTTATTTTTAACACGACAAAAAAAGAAATGGTCAAAAATATTTCGGACACTTGACAGTATTAAGATTAACACCTCTTCTGATTGGTTTTCAAATTTCATAACGAAATTCATCATACAATCACGGTACGGACCTTTAGAAAACAGGGGGGGTCATTACAAAACCTTACCGAAAACGCCATTTTATGACGTTCACATTTTTATCACTTTATTTGCTTAAAACTCTTAAAATATATAATGTACATTCATATTTATTAATTCATTTGAAAGTATATTCATTTCCGAACAAAACAGTAATAATTTGAAGACTTGAAGTGCTTTGGTTTAAAAAATATGGCTATTTTAGTAGAACTACCTTGAAATCTGTGATTATCCAAAGCGTTTTTTCGTCCGTGTGTGTTACTACTGTATTTTGTTACTAATTTTTAATGCTGTATACTACTATATTGAAAATCTTAAACTTTCTCAATGGTCATCCAGAATGATATCTTCAAATCTTTTGTTAGTTGTGAACTTTGTTTTCTGGTACAGCTGTTGAAATTGTGACTTAAGTGTTTTGCATCCTGACTATCATCAATGTGCCTGAGGTGATTTTCAGAAATTTTTCTGTCTTTTTCTATCCTTGTGGCCATGTCACTAGTAAGGGTGCTGGAGGTAAACGTTTCGTCTGAGCTGACGTTATCCGCCTGATAGTCAGTGACCCGAACCTTGGATTAACCATTAAGGACGCTGTCCTATCAGTAGGTGCAAAGTACTGGGACTGCTGTATTGCCATTTGGTGAATGGATTCTGGACCATGCAGTAGTCTCTGGTGGGGCTTCTCGATGCCATACTAGTAGGTAATTGTTACAGCTTTACCTTATGTGCTACATAAAAAATAAAAAAAATTATCCTGCCCTTTTCTCTCTTACTTTCCCTCTCTATCCTGCTCTAACCAAGTATGCCGACCTGTTCCACAAATCCCAAAACCTCAACATGAAATATCTCCAGAAAAAAAACTTGAATAAACCTAGAACCCCATCTTCCAACGTAGACCCCTACTACCATGTCTACTTCTCCAAGATCATAATTAACGGATACTCTAACTTAACATCTAAATCTGACCCCCAAGATCGCCATGGGCATGGAATATGTGCCTACATTAAAAATGGCTTCCCGTGTGGCAGGGATATCTCTAGAGAAGATCCTAATTTACCTTATATGTGCTTTCGGGTTGCACTTGCTTACACCACTGCATTTATATTTGCCCTCTATCAGGCCCCCAAAAAGTGGAGTTACTATCTTTCAGAGTATATCTGAGTAAATAGCCCACATCCTGTCTGCACATCCCTTGGCTAACATTCACCTCTGTGGTGACTTCAACGTCCATAACGTGGAATGGCTGACCCACTCAAATAAGACAGACGATGAGGGGAGGTTCTGTCATGATTTTGCCATTGCTTATGACCTCACTCAGATTATTCGCGAGCCCACCCATGTGCCAATACTACAGGTCATTATGCAAGCCTTCTATATCTATTTCTCTCAACTTCCCCATAGCTATGTTCATGTTCCGTTCTTTCTCCTCCAGGATCCTCCGACCACTCTGTCGTATCAGTGAAGATAAAAATGAAATGTACTAAGTCCCCAGATGTACCCCACTACCGTACTGTATACCGATACTCCATAGCTGGCTGGGATAGCTTCTGTACATTCATATCTGATCTACCTCTGCATTCCATGTTTAAAAAGGATGTGTCCTCTATAGTATCAGACCTGACCGAATGGTTAATTGTAGGCATAGACCGATTCATACCATCTATAAAATTCCAACAAAAACCTCACAGCCAACCATGGTTCTCCTCAGAATGTGCTGCTGCCATCGCGCACAGAAATCACTTTTTCCATAGCTACCAACATAATAGATGCACTGAGACTAAAGCTGCTTTCAGGACTGCCAGCAACCACTGTAAAAGAGTAATAAAAAATGCAAGAGAGCTATATGCTCAGTTCATTAAATCCAAAGTAGCTGATCAGCCGCTTGGTTCCCACCAGTTTTGGCAAATAACAAATAGGATCCTGAACAGAAGTGTGCGTTCTATCCCAACCATTATCAATGGACCAGAGGTCATCTCATCAGCATCAGACAAAGCCAAACTATTTGCCAAGAACTTTGCAGCTAATTCTACCCTATGGGACGAAGGCCATCAACTCCCCATATTTCCTCCTATAACACAGGATGCACTAGCTAACATACAAATATCTGTGCATGAGGTCGCCAAGCTAATCAAGAACCTTGATTCCAGTAAAGCAACTGGCCCTGATGGCATCCCAATTATAGTGTTAAAAAAGCTTCAACTAGAATTTGCTCCCATACTTATGAAACTGTTTAAGCGATGCCTTAAGGAGAAATGCTTTCCAACATCCTGGAAAACCTCGTCAGTATGCCCTGTATTTAAGAATTCAGGTGATAAGTCATCTCCTTCTCAGTACAGACCAATAAGTCTTCTGTGTGTCATGAGTAAGTTGCTGGAATCCATATTAAATAGAGAAATAGTCAACCACCTTAACACAAATAACCTTCTTAGTGACACGCAATATGGTTTTTCCATTCTGCAAGATCTAGCGCAGGTGTGCTAACGGTTATATCTCATAGGATTAGCGAATCTCTTGACAAAGGCTTCCTTTCTAGGGCAATTGCTCTTGACATATAAAAGGCCTTCGACAAGGTATGGCATAAAGGCCTACTTCACAAGATTTCCAGCTACGATATAACTGGAAATGTTTTCTCAATTATTAAATCATTTCTCTCTGATAGGCTCATAAGAGTAGTGGTCGATGGACAAAAATCAGAGGCCCGTGGTATTAATTCTGGAGTTCCTCAAGGGTCTATCCTGGGCCCAACTCTCTTCCTGATCTACATCAATGATCTCCCTAAACACATACTTAAATCATTCGTTGACATCTATGCTGATGACACGACCATCTACGGCAACACATCAAAGGCCGTAAATGACAGTTCTCACTGATTCTCTCTCCTCTGATCTCAAGCTCGTAGTTCAGTGGGGGAAGACGTGGCTGGTTACCTTTAATGCATCTAAAATCAAACTCCTATCTTTACATCATCAATGCTCTGATCCTCATCTGGCATCAATTGAAATGGATGGCTCTCGTCTAGAAGCCCCATGTTTTGACAAGCTTCTGGGCTTGAGCTTTACTCCTAATCTGAAGTGAAACACGTACATCAAGTCTGTTGCCAAGGTCGCTGGAAAGATGGTGGGATCCTTTTCCTGCTCCAGAAGATATCTCGCTACTGATGCAATTCTCTATCTACATAAAAGCCAAGTACGTCCAAGGATGGAGTACTGCTGCCATATCTGGACAGGAGCTGCTAAAAACAGCCTATCCTGCTTTGACAGAGTACAAAATAGACTTTGTGGCTTAGTGGGAGATGCCCTTTTCTCTTCCCTGCAACCTCTCTCCCACAGAAGATACGTTGCAAGCCTAACTTTATCGTTATTTCCATGGCAGGTACTCGTCTGAGCTCCAATCTCTGGTCCCCCCTCGCCAATCTTTTACGAAAACACCCGTCTAGCTGAAACCACTGTCAAAAATTTTCCCCACTCTTTATCTGTGCCTTAATCAAAATGTAGATTCCATGAACAAAGCTTCTTTCTTAGAACTGCACGCCCGTGGAACTCTCTTCCGTCTGCCTGCTTCCCACCTGACTACAGCCTTGATGTCTTCAAGTCCAACATAAACAAATTCCTGATGAACCGCCCCCTTTATTAAATCTCCACACTAACATACTGTACATGCAATAACCCTTATCCCTGAGTGGCTTCCGGGCCTTGATAAGTGGTGACGACCTTGTAAAAAAAAAAAGAAAGAAATCTAATAAAGCCAAACTCTTTTGCCAATTTGATCAGGGTCTCCTATCTCTCGAATTTGCTCCCAAGACAGAAAATAATTTGAGTGACATCCACATATGTTTGTTATATTGCCACACTCAAGAACCTTGATATAAAGCAACTGGTTCTGACAATATTCCAGTTATAGTACCCAAAAAACTGGAACTGGAAGTAGCACCCATTCTTGAAAAGCTGTTCAATCAATGTATAAAGGAGAAATGCTTTCCAACACCTTGAAAAACCTCCTTAATTTGCCCAATATTTAAAAATAGTGGAGATCCGTCTCCTGCATTTCAGTACAAAGCAATTAGTCATTTGTCATGAGTTGCTTGAATCTGTAAAATAGAGAAAATGTGAACCACTTCAGCAAAAACAATCTACTCAGCGACAAGCAATATGGTTTCCATCCGGTGAGATCTACAGCTGATGTACTAACTGTAATTTCTCATAGGATCAGTGAATCTATCAAGAGGGTTTTCCTCTCAAGAGCTCTTGACATATCAAAGGTCTACTTCACGAGATTTCCAGTCATGGAATATCTGAAAATGTCTTATCAACCATCAATTCTTTTCTTTTCGATAGGTTTATGCAAGTAATTTTCAATGGGCAAAAGTCTGAAGCTCGAAGTATAAATTCTGGCATGCCTCTGAGGTCCATCCTGGGCCCAACTCTCTTATCTTCATCAATGATCTCCTAAATAATATTTTAAGTTCATTCATTTACATAAACGCAGATGACACTACAATCTATGGCTACACTTCAAAGGTCAACAACAACTCTGACTCTCTCTCCTCAGATCCTGAACATGTAGTGCAAATAGTGGCTGGTTAATTTTAAAACATCCGAAACTAAGCTTTTATCTTTTCATCATGCTCTGATCCTCTCTTGGGCCCAATTGATATGAATGACTCTAGTCTAAAAGAGGTTCCTTGTTTTGACAAATGTCTGGGTTTGACCTTTACTCCGGACCTTAAATGGAAGACTTGCATCAAAGCTGTTGCCAATGTTGCTGAAAAAATGGTTACCTCATTACCACTCAGGAATGTATCGAACTCCTAATACGATCCTCTGCCTGTATAAGAGCCAGATACATACTATGTTGTCATATCCGGGTGGGAGCTGCTTGGAGGACTCTATCCTGCCTTGACAAAGTTCCAAACCGGCTTCAAGGCCTAGTAGGTGAAGCTCTTATTAATTGCCTGTAACTCTTTCCTACAGAAGAGATCTTGCGAGTTTCTCTGCTCTATTATTTTCATGGCAAGTGCTCATCTGAGCTTCAATCTATGGTCTGTGTTGCCAAACTTTCACAAAAAAAACACTCGTTTAGTTCCAACAACTATCAAGTTTCCCTCACTCACTATCTCTGCCTAAATCTAAATGTAAATTGCATGAACATAGCGCGCCTGTGGAACTCTGTTTCACTGGCCTGTGTTCCAACTGACTACACATCCAATGTAAACAAGTTCTTATTGAGCTACTACTCTAAATTCATTTCTACCCCATTTCCACCATTAATACACTTATTGACCCTTAGCCTTAGGTGGTCTTCGCACCTTGGTAAGTGGTGATTCTCATGTAATAAAAAAAATAAATAAATAAAAAATAAAATATATGTATGTGTGTATATATATATATATATATATATATATATATATGGTTTAGCTGATAGTGTAAGATCAGTAGTAGGACTATTTACCGATAAATTGCTTCTTGAATTATTATTGTAATCTAATAGATTTCAACTCATTAAAAATCTGTAGAAATCAAAAATTAATACAAAATTGGAACAAAAAATATATTAAATGTTTACAGATATATTTACTTAATATATTTTCATTCACTGGGGGAAATTGATTGCAAAGGATGTAATTTGATATAGGTTACTGCTGTCACATCTGGAGAGTATTTCTTACCTTAACAGATAACAAAATCGACTTCACAATTTCTTCTCTTCCCTAATGCCTCTAACAGAAGTGATCTTGCTAGTTTTTGTCTTTTCTATCATTATTTTCATGGTAGGTATTGAGCTGTGCTCTAATTTCAAACATTTATAGCAAAAACTCATCTAGCTACTACCAATCTTTCTTCCTCTGTCTACCTTAAATCATGAACAGTTTCTTTCCAAAAACCTCTCTGTGGAATACAATACTACAGAACTATAAAATGATAGTCTTCAAATGCAATGACAACAAATACTTGTTGAATTTTAATCAAATTCTTCTAATCCTAACCCATTATTTTCTCAGTGTTTAAAGCACATGCTAACAACACTGGCATGCTTCAAGGGTCTATTTTAGCCCTCTTCCTGGTCTTAATAATTTTCTAAATTATATTCTGAAATCATTTAACATCTATGCAGATAACAACTATCTATGGCAACACTTCAAAGAACATTGTTGATTCTTTTCTAATCTAGAATACATGGTGCAATGAAAAGAAAAAGTGATTTGTTACTCATTTAAAACGAGGCTGCTCTTCTTTCGCCACCAACAGTAAAAATGAATGCCTCTTGTTTTGAACTTTCACTCCTGATCTAAAATGGAAGACTTATCTCCAATCAGTTGCAAAAAATGGTTGGATCATTCTCCCACTCCAGAAAGTACCTAGTTATAATTAGTGATGAAACGATTCCAATGCAATTACCAATTTGTTCTAAATTCTTGATTCTGATGCAATTATTGATTCCAATAACAATTCAAAAGAACATGGCCATATCATAAAAGTAATCACTTGTACAACTATAAACCTCCTATCAAAAGCGTTCATTAATGGGTGTCAATTTAAATTCGTTTATATATGAGGTGTTTTAAATAAGTTTAGAGACTTTTTCCGTATTGATACTTTTATTGATAGTACACACATGAAACTCTAGTCCCCTTTGAAGTAATCTCCTTCAGCTGCAATGCACTTGTTGTACCATTCCAACAATTTCTGGAAGGCCCCATGGAAGTCCTCTTGTGTGAGCATGTCAATGACCCTTGTGTCACATCCTCTTTCATCTCCTCAATTGTCTCAATAACGACAGCCTCTAAGGTTTTCTTTGAGCTTAGGAAATAACCAAAAGTCATAGGGAGCAAGGTCTGGACTATAGGGGGGTGAGGAACTGTCTTGATGCCCATCTTAGTCTGTGATCTTCTCTGAGCACCTTCAGAACAAACTTTGTGCAAATCTTCCACTTTTTCCATTCCTTGTGAATATTTGTGTGTACAGTTCCTACAGTGACATCAAACTGTACTTATTGTTTCTATAGACACATAGCTTTGGCCAGTCAACTCTGGTGGTCTGACTTCTTTATTCCTCCCACACCTTTCATCTCTCCCAGACTCCCTTGAATCTCTTATGCCACTCAAAAACTGATGTTCAATTCATGTAAGATGTTTCAAAAACAGTCTGTAGCATTCCATACGTTTCTGTAGTATTTTTCCCAGGTTTAAAACAGCATTTTATTGCATTCATCGTTCTTCTAAAGTGTCCTCATGTCCAGATTACATTTTTGAAATTCATCAGTAACTGTGACAATCAGGCTTTAGTGTAGGGTGTATTCCAATTCCTGCTATAGCTGTTCATTTGAACCTGAAATTATAAAAATTGGCTAGTCATCTTATAAGATGTATAGCAATAACAATTTATTGAAGGTACCTCATATACAAATTGTCTGATATTTTGAGCTTGTCTTATTGCTAACTTTTTCTTAAAAATAACAATGAGGTTAAAATAAAGAAAACAGCAACAGATTGTTTACATCAGTCTTTTAGATGATTTTATGCTCAAACAAAATCAATAAAACGGATATGCTAATCTTTTTTGTATCTCACCGATAAATTATGAAATAAAAAAATGCATACTGTTCTCTTGTGGATAAATCAATTTCCTTTGTATGATTGGATTTGTATTTATAACGATCTTTAGTCTTTCTAACTAATCTCCCATTAGATAATTTCGTTCAAATTAATTCTATCCTGAAGAATTTGATACACCCAATATTTTTTCCAGGTATTTTTGTATGAATTTTTAGGACATTTATATATTTGATACTAAATACATTTATTCTTGAAAACAAATTAGTAGTATTTTTCTGGATTAAAAAAAAATTAAGTTAACAGACAGGAAGCTTAAAATTGAAGAAATGAGACCAAAGTATGATCTTGTAAGAGATGTCAAGATCTTTAAATTCACTAATTCATTTTTACCTAATTCAACGTTGCCTTTGAAAGTGTTTAAAGTTTTTTTGTTTTTTTGGCCACCTCTTGTCAGTTTTGTCAATGCTAAAGGATTGAACAAAAGCTCACATTTCATTTTATTTTTTACACAAGTAAAATAATTTACATACTTTTTATGAAGTTTAATTTTATTAGTAGTTTAAAAGCAGTAAATATTTATCATTAGAACCAGCAATTGAAAGCTAAGCTTAATTTTTTTAATGAATTGTTCTGGAATTTGAAACTAAGCACAAAATTTTCCAATAAGTTTGATTTTCCTGACTCCAATTAATTGCCTCAGCACAGGGTGTTTGATACACAAACTTTGATAACCTTTTGAAATTTTAATTTCAAAACCATTTCAAGTAAAAGTGGTAAAATACAACAGATAGTATTTTTTTTTTTTTTTTTTTTTACATAGACGTCACCACTTATCAAGGCCGATAGGCCACTCAAGGATAAGGGTTACAGAGTGTAGAGTAGTCAAAAGGACAATATAGTAATCGATAGTAATGGATAGTAATTTTTGTGTACTATTAATCTTTCCATTCATCTATGATCTCCAGATCTTTAAGATACTAGATGACTGGAAAGCACAGCTTATTGCACAATGAATACTTTAAAGACTAAAAAATGTGAGCTGGAGAATTACGAAAAACATAGAAGCTGGAAGGATCACAGCAAAGCATTTTGACTGCTCACACATCAAAATTCATTGAAAGTGAAAAATGTCAATGCAATGTTTGTAATTGCAGGATTATTTTCTTTTTTGACAAATAATTGCACAATGTTAGTTCACACATGTGCACTAAAAAATTGTATCTTTGTATAAAGCTTGTCTGGTAAACTTTGAAACTAACCGATTATTATGAGTTTTTTGTTTTTTTTACACCGAGGAAATAAATTCATGATTTGAAAATCTACATTTAGAAACTACTTGCCAGACTTTTATGAAATTTCGGAATATAGATGTTATAGGGGGTAATATGAGCCATGTTTAATTTATCTAAAAAAAAAAAAAAAAAAAAAACGGAGGGCGGTCGTCCCCCTCTCCCTGAAAATAAATGTAAGTATAAAAGTAAGTTCTTACTATATTGTTACCTGCTGGGTTATCCAACTAGTTATTTATAAAGTTAGTCAGTTCAGATAAGTCAACATTAATTTGCATTTTTTTAAATCTGTTTCTAGGATTTGGTGAATGAAAAGATTCAAATGCAGCAATTACTTAATGAAAGAGAAAAATTGGGTCAAGAATTGGAACGGATTGGATTAAAGAGTGAAGAATTAATGAAAACTCATGAATCTGACGACAGGTATTATTTCAAGATGGTGAATTTAAATAGTCCACCTCCATCCTTTTTCTTTTTTTCTATGTTTGAATGCATGTGTATGACAATTTTTATTGTATCTTTTTGGATACATCCAAAATGTGTGAAAAAGGAGAAAAAGTTGTCAACAATATCAACTAGCTGAAGTACTCAGTGTTGTCCTGGGTGAGGGTAGTGATTTTTGTTTCTTTTTTACTAAACTTATTTTCATTTTAAATTTTCTATTTAAATAAGATTCTGAAAGTAAAATTTATTGTTTGTCCAGTAAATAATTAATTGAACTAATTGTTATAAAACTATAATTGTTTTAGATAATTTCAATTTGTACTTATAAAATTATTTAGCCAATATATATTTAGCAAATATATTTTCAACCTGTTACTAAGAACTTTAAAGCCAGTTTAAATTACTTTGTCTTTAAAAGTTTAAATGTGAAGAATATTTTTAAAATTATGAAGCAATTTTATCTTTTCTCAACTGTAAACAAAATATTAAAAGTACTTGATGAAATGAATTGTGCTGGATTTCATTTTGTGATTATTTGATTAGGATTTTTTAAAATTGCATTTTATTCAATTACTTTGATAATTTCAATAAAGGAGCTAGTGCATTGTGCACATTACAACCCAGATTACTCATAGTACTGTAACATAGATGCACAAGTACCCACCATTGTTGGCCCAGCCATGTCGGACATTTATGAGAAATTTAGTTCATAATATGCCTCAATAAATAATCAATTAATAATGGAAAATAAATATGCATCAAAATTACAATGAAAAATACAAGCAAGAAGTGATTACACAATTTTATTGATATAGAGATTCCCCTCCTTTACTTTGATTTTCTTTTGAAGGCACACGTTGAAAAAATCATTGATCACACTACTGGAAATACTTTTCAGAGTCTTCAATTGTCCCAAACATCATATTTTGTATTTTATTCATTTAAGTCCTTTTCTCTTTCAGACCTTTTAAGATGCACTTACTTTTTTCTTAGATTAAGTTTGTTATACTTTTTCTGTTTTTTTTATTTTTTAATTTATTTTCATGTTTTCATCAGCCGAGTAAAAAAAAAAAAAAAATCGATAGATCAGCAGATATTACAGATATATTTTGCTTCAAAAATTAGTCTGTTCAGAAAATATTTAAAAAATAAATTCATGACAATCCAAGATTATTCAACTGAAAATATATTTTGTGAGGTTACAGTGTATGCGAGGTCAACATTATTCTTTTCATTAATGTTTTCATGTTTATTCGATTAAAATTTAGAATCTTTCCATTCGATTATTGTTCTCATTTAACTTTTACAAACTATTTCTATTTTTTTCCATTGTTAACTAATTTTAAAATTAGCTAAAATTAACTGCCAGTAATCAGTTATATTGAAATTGATAGCTTGATCATTTTCTTTGTGTCTATATTACTTAGTCTTAATTTTTACAATTTATTAATCTATATATATATATATATATAGATAGATGTTTTTATTTGTTTTTGTTAGTGATACTCTTTGAACAAATTCAATTATTTATACGAAAGTGCATTTTTACCTAAATGCAAGTTGGGAATAATTTTCCCTTTGACCAATTTGGTACCCCCTAAATGGGAAGCAGCATATATATATATTATTTTTTTAAATATAATTATCCACTGAAACGTGCTTTGTTTACGACTCACCAGAGGGACAGAATCTAGCGAGATTCGAAATCAGAACCTCATAAGAAGCCTAAACCTCTACCACGGGACCACCTCGCTTGACTACTGAATGTATCGCGTTTTTATATAGATGTCTTTATTTGTTTTTATTAGCGATACTCTTTGAACGAATTCAATTATTTATATGAAAGTGCATTTTTACCTAAATGCGAGTTGAGAATAATTTTTCCTTTGGCCAATTTGGTACTCCCTAAATCGGGAGCGGCATATATATATATTGTTTTTTAAAATATAATTATCCACTGACACGTGTTTCGTCGTCTACGAATCATTAGAGTGGCTGAATCTATTCAAATATATATATATATATATATATATACATATATAACTACTTCATTTACTCATATAAATTTAATATACGAAAGTATAGATTTATGCGTAAACTTTAAGTATTTACTTCAAAAGTGCTCAATACGTAGGTAGAGCTAGTTAGTAATTTATAAAATATAAAATATATATGGCGATTAAGCTACACTGAATATTCTGCGTTTCATCCACTATAGGATTCGTCAGGCTTATGCGCGAATTCTGTGGTTGCTTCTTGTTTTTATATATGTTGAGGATTTCTAGTTAGCCAATCAGCTTTCTAGTATCCAATGTGCCCCTTCTTATCAGCCAATGGGCATGCATTTTATCGAACAAAGGATCTGTTTTAGAACTAGGTTAGTGGTTTAAGGTAGATCTTTTCCTTTTTTTTTTTTTATATATATAAATATACTTATGTGTACGCACATACATGCACATATATATACATATATATATATATATACATATATGTGTGATCGTTTATGTATATTCATGTTTATTTAATTTATTTATTTGTTTGTTTTCTATTGTTAGTTTTAAATCTATTTTGTATCGCTATCCTAGAGTAAGTTTTATTTTGTGAACACAGTTGTTTGCTATTTCTCGTCTACAGTTTAATAGATTTTGCGGTTCTTTAAAGTACAGGATAGCAAATTTTTCATGGAGGCATAATTTACATGGGTCGTCTAAATGTCAGCACGTGGTAGCTTGTCTCATTATTTTCCATTCGACTACCGGCGAATGTCCGCTTTCTTTGAGTTCCCAGCATTTATTCGCTAGTGTTGTTTTTATACAGTGTTTTTTTATTTTTGAATGTACTTTTGTAGTCATAGTATCGGGTTTTGAAATCTAGGGAAGTCATGCCTATGTAATATTTCTTGTTATTCGAGTTTTCTTTCGCAAATATTGTTGCTTGATAAACTACATTTTTTGTTAGACATTTATTTTGGACTGGGACAAGTGTGCAGTGTCTACAATTGCATTTATCTTGTTCGTTATTACTATTTTTATTTATGGTATGGTTGTTCTTGTACGGGGTTGGTTTGTTATTATTATTATTGTTATTATTATTACCATTATTATTATTATTTCTGCTAGTGTTGGTTTTATTTCTGTCATGGTGTCTACTTTTTTATTGTTTATTTTGTTGTTGTTTACATTGTTTTCATTTAGTATTTTGTTATTATGTGCTTTAATTATCATCTCTAAATTTTCACAACAACTGTAAGATAACTTCAAGGTATTTTTATTGAAGATTTTGTGTAAGGGGTTGGTTGCGGGAAAGTGTTTTTTAATAAGATCTAGAAAGTTCTTGCCAAGTTTTGTTTTTAACATTTGATTGTATGGGGCCGTATACCAAATTATAGTTCTTGTTCTTCTATTTTTAATTTTATTATAGTTGTTGGTGTTTTGTTGCTTATATTTGATATCAATATTTTTGTATCCACTATTTTTTAGGGCTGTTTCGTAGATATTGGTTGACCTGTTAAATGCATTTTCATTGCTTGAGTTATTACTGAGTCTACTTACGATCGAGTTAGGAATGTTTTTTTCTAATTGATGGTGGGTGGTTGGACTTAGGGTTTACGTAAATTGGAGTAGCGTTATCTTTTAAGTATGGTTCATATGTGTTTTTATCTAAGTTTAACGTGATGTCCAGGAAGTTTGTTATTTTTATGTTAGCTGATACATACGCTTTTAGGCCTAATTTTTTCATTTCCTTGTGAATGATTTTCTTAAAGTTTTCTCCCTTGACTTTGTTGGAGTTTTTTATTATAGCTAGTCCGTCATCTCTATATAGGCCGATATCCGTAGTATCGAATATGCTTGTGAGGGTATATAGAATGAATAATCGCACAAGATCTGATACCTCTGCAGAGTCTCTGGCACCCATCGCCAAATCGAACGAATTTTTCATTTTAGTTTTTATCCATTGGTTATTGTTATTTATTAGAACTGATTTTCTACATTTTTTAATGATGTTGATTTCTTCTGAGAATATATCAGTGTATGCCTCGGCAAATTCTAGGGCAAAAATCGGAGGCCTGCAATATAAATGCTGGAGTCCCTCAGGGGTCAATCCTCGGCCCAACTCTCTTCCTGATCTACATCAATGACCTCCCTAAACACATACTTAAATCATTCGTTGACATCTATGCTGATGACACGACCATCTACGGCAACACATCAAAGGCTGTAAATGACGAAGTTCTCTCGGATTCTCTCTCCTCTGATCTCATGCGCGTGGTTCAGTGGGGGAAGATGTGGCTAGTTACCTTTAATGCATCTAAAACCAAACTCCTATCCTTACATCATCAACGCTCTGATCCCCAGCTGGCATCAATTGTGATGGATGGCTCTCGTCTGGGTGAGGCCCCGTGTTTTGACAAGCTTCTGGGTTTGACCTTTACTCCTGATCTGAAATGGAACACGTACATCAAGTCTGTTGCCAAGGTCGCAGGAAAGATGGTGGGATCCTTTTACCGCTCCAGAAGATATCTCACTACTGATGCAATTCTCTATCTATATAAAAGCCAAGTACGGCCAAGGATGGAATACTGTTGCCATATCTGGGCAGGAGCTGCCAAAAACAGCCTATCATGCCTTGACAGAGTACAAAATAGACTTCGTGGTTTAGTGGGGGATGCCCTTTTCTCTACCCTGCAACCCCTCTCCCACAGAAGAGACGTTGCGAGCCTATCCTTGTTTTATCGTTATTTTCATGGCAGGTGCTCGTCTGAACTCCAATCCCTGGTCCCCCCTCGCCAAACTTTCACGAAAATCACCCGTCTAGCTGAATCCACTGTGAAAAATTTCTCCCACTCTATATCTGTGCCTAAATCAAAACGCGGATTTCATGAGCAAAGCTTCTTTCTTAGAACTGCACGCCTGTGGAACTCTGTTCCGTCTGCCTACTTCCCTCCGGACTACAACTTGGATGTCTTCAAGTCTAATGTTAACAAATTCCTAATGAACCGCCCCCCTAATTAAACACTTCATAAAATCTCCTCACTAACGTGATGTACTTGCAATAACCCTTATCCCTGAGTGGCTTCCGGGCCTTGATAAGTGGTGATCACTGTGTAAAAAAAAAAAAAAAAAAAAATGTTAAAAAGTTTTTCGGATATCAAGGGATAAAAGTCTATGATGTCAAACTGTATGAACGTACATTTATCTTTGTTTTCTGTACTTTTAAACCAGGTTATTGCTTCGGTAGTATTTGCCCACTGGTTTAGTTCTAGGTCCTGTTTGATTTTTTTGTTTACTCTAGAAAGTATAGTTTTGCTAATTCTACCTATTTCTGGTTTAGTTGGGTTTATCAGGCGGGTGCTGGGATTATTATTAAAGTCCCATTTGTGGTCTTTAAACAGAATGTATGACTCTCTAGGTTTCAATTTGCCAACTTTATAGCTTAATTTTAGTTTAACGGTAATTTGTTTACTTTCAGTATTTATTATATCTATGTAGTCGCATTCGTTTGTGTCTAGTTTTTTGTAGTTTTTTGTAATGTTTTCTGTGATTAGTTTGTTATATTCTTGCTTATCTATTTTATAAAAGTTTCTGGTTTTATCTGCTTTTACAAAGATTTTATAGGAGAAACCACAGAATTCGCGCATAAGCCTGACGAATCCTATAGTGGATGAAACGCAGAATATTCAGTGTAGTGTAATCGCCATATATATTTCAAAAATTACTATATACATACATATAGATGTGTGTGTATATATATATATATATATATATATAATATAAAGCTGAATGTGTGTGTCTGGTCACGAATATGCTCCTATATGGTTGATTATTTTAAAAAACTGATTACATATAATGATAGAAGATGTATCAAGACATAGGAATGGGTATGTTTGATCTAGCAGAACGGTGGTTCATTAAATTAATATATATATATACAATATATATTATTTATAAATATTATATATGTATTATTATAACTATTATATATTATAAATATTATATATTATAAATATTATATATTATTTATAAATATTACATTATAAATATTATATTATTTATAAATATTATATTATTTATAAATATTATATTATTTATAAATATTATATATATTTATAAATATTATATATATATATTATTTATAAATATATATATATTATTTATACATATTATATATATTATTTATACATATTATATATATATATTATTTATAAATATATATTATTTATACATATATATATATTATTTGTAAATATATATTATGAATATTATATATATATATTATGAATATTATATATATATATATTTATAAATATTATATATATATTATGAATATTATATATATATATTATATATATTATATATATATTTATTTATTTATATATATATTAATATATATTTATTTATATTATATATATATATTTATATATATTACACATATATATATATATATATTTATATATTTTTTTTATTTATATATTTTTTATATATATATTTATATATATATATATATATATATATAAAAATATATATATATATATTTTTATATATATATATATATATATATATATTTATATATATATAAAAATAAATATATATATATTTTTATATATATATATATATATATTTTTATATATATATATATATTTTTATATATATATATATATTTTTATATATATATATATATATATATATTTTATATATATATATATATATTTTTATATATATATATATATTTTTATATATATATATATATTTTTATATATATGTATATATTTTTATATATATATATATATTTTTATATATATGTATATATTTTTATATATATGTATATATTTTTATATATATATATATTTTTATATATATATATATTTTTATATATATATATATATTTTTATATATATATATATATATATATTTTATATATATATATATATATTTTTATATATATATATATATATTTTTATATATATATATATATATTTTTATATATATATATTTTTATATATATATATATTTATATATATATATATATATATATATTTTTGTATATATATATATATATATATATTTTTATATATATTATTATATATATAAATCTCAAACGTCTGTGTGTATGTATGTTTGTTTGTAACGCTAAAACTTTTGACAGACACAACCAAAGTTGACAAATTTGGTATCAGATTGAACCTTGATCACCTGGATGACAAATATCGAAATTTCACGTCAAACGGACCACTAGAAGTCGGTCAACGTATCAGTTATCTTCAAGGGGGGCCCAAAAAAACCTGTCATTTTAATGTTATTATTACGTAATTCTTGAATGATCCAATGTTATTTATACGTTAAAAAAAAAAAACGCTTAGTCATGTCACGTGACGTGACGTCAACATCCAATAATGGCGAACAAATGTAAATAACAACTTTTTTTACCGATAGCTTTGCAATTTCTCTTCTCCTTCGTTATATACATTATTAAACTTCATGAAAATGTTTCCATCGTGATTAACTGGTTAAAAATAGTATTTATAGGAGAGTTTTAACGAAAAATGTCAAGAAAAAATGTACAGGAATAAAAAAAATTCAGCTTAAAAATATCCGACGATAAGAAAAAGATCGTTAAATTTATGCGAGAAAATAAATAGCCATTTTCTATATTACCACGTGACCTCTTATCTCTTAAACTGGAAGGGGGAGGAGAAGAGGCTGCTTCAAAACCAACACCCTCTTTCTCTTTTCTCTCTCTCTCTCTCACCCTCTTTCTCTTGACCTCCTACCACTGTTAAACTGTGGGGGGGGGAAGAGGCAGCTTGAAAACCAACAAAAACAGTGCACAGTTTCCCAAGCATTACTTCCTATTAAAAAAAAGATGCACACTTTATATTTACCCTCTTCTGTCTCTCTCTCACCATCTTCACACTCTCTCTCTCACCCTCTTGAGAGTTGAAAAGTGCACAGTAGTCAAATTCGGGAAGGAGGATGGAACCGCTATAACGGGAGAATGAGTTAATCATAATATATATTACCACTTATCAAGGCCCATAGGCCACTAGAGGATGAGAGGTGAAATTTACACAGTAGTCAAATTCGGGAAAGAGGATGGAACCGCTTAAATGGGAGGATGAGTTATTCAGCCACTC
>NC_136517.1:66318178-66465678 GCF_053919585.1 Euprymna scolopes | reverse complement strand
ATGAGCTAGTGTCCAGATGAAAACACAAGAAAAAATTTAAATACAGCCATCTTAAAATAAAATAACAAACTCTCTGTATAAATGATTAATAGGTAAAAACAAAGGACTAAATACACATCAGTCTTGACTAAAATCTAAACTATTACTTTACTAATATAATAATGTTCATTTTCTAAAGATAGGTTCTTTAATCACCTCTTTTAACCCGTATAATAACATTCTCTTTTTATATATATGCACATGTTAAGTAGGGCCTTACTATAAGCACATTAACATACTACACTTTAAATCTCTTACACGTAATTTGCACTCTAAGATCTAATTATAATAGTATTTCCAAAAACATGTAGCTTCCCAATTAAAGAATTTAAAATTTCGCCCCCATCTACTAACCAGAACAGGAGTAAAAATTCCAATTGCAAGGTAATCTCCAGATCCGCACGTATAAACAAGAAAGAACTATACTCATTGATGCGTCATCCCTGTTGGTACTAGGGTAATTCAATTATATAACCATAGTTACACAATTCCACTCTTTTCCTCTTATTAATGTTAAATTAGCAGTGTAGGGGTTACAAATTATCTATGATAAACTTAGGTAAGTTACCTACACTAATTATTGTTATAATTAATAGTGTTAAATAATGGTAGACTTTCTTTATGTCTAACTATATATTTTTTATATATGAGGGTATATCTAGGTATATATGGACATACGTGTTATATGTAGGTATATATGGGCTTAGATGTAAGTATATATAAGATAAGTGAGTGTATGTGTGTATAAACTGTATGGTTGCGTGTATGTAAAAATATATATTGTATGCGTACATGCATGTGTACTTGTGTGTGTGTATGTATGTGTGTATATATATATATATATATATCCATGTATTTATAGGTAACTTTGTGTGTGTTTGAATGCAGTTGTAGAAAATTTCCCCGTTAAATATTATTAAATAGCATAATGTTATGGATATTACTGATTTTAAACGTTTTTCAGTAAGGTATTATCACTTTATTACATTTGTTTTAGCTTATTTAGCATTGAACAATTACCGTAAGGATCATAAAATAAAGATAAAACGTTCCATTAATAATCTTAGAATTGGTTTCACAATTAGCTCATAAACATTAGTATATTCTAAACCTTATGTCAATCCTCCTTTCTAAGGGAAATATAGATACGTATAAAATCAATAATTAGCACCTCATGGGCAGTATATATAACTTGAGTTGACGGAACAAATATGATTTAAACTGACAAAGAGATTTGAGAGGAAACTAGTATAAATCTTGAAAAAACGAATTATTCCATTTACGTATTTGGCCCATCATTTTATTTTTGTTTTTAATTTTATTTTTGTTTTATTTTTATTCTTATCTCTATATTCTTCTTGTTCCCGCTCTGTCCTTCTGGAACCAAGTCTCTATATCTAGTACACGACCTGACCTCAATTAAGCGACCGGTCAAACTTTGATTCTTTGAATTCTATTTGAAGATATATATATATGTATGTATGTATGTATGTTTATGTGTGTACATGTATGTATGTATGTTTATGTGTGTACCTGTATGTATGTATATGTGTGTACATGTATGTATGTATGTTTATGTGTGTACATGTATGTATGTATGTTTATGTGTATGTATGTATGTATGTTTATGTGTGTGTGTGTATGTATGTATGTATGTTTATATGTATGTATATATATATGTATGTTTATGTGTATATGTATGTGTATATATATATATATATATATATATGTTTATATATGTGTGCATATGTACATATATATATGTATATTGTATGTGTGTGTTTGTATATGTGTGTTCATGTGTATATAGGGATGAATATGCACATGTTTCACCCCACTTCCTACCACTCACCACTACCTACTCTCCCTAATATTAACACCTCGCCCCACTAAAAATAACAAAGACTTCTAATGAAAAGAATTCCACCAGACTTTGAATTATTATCGCTGGATCCACAAACAAATTTATACAAGCACTTGCCCGATTCCGATATCTACACAGCTATGCGGATTACCCAATATATAACTTGGACCTTATTACCAAACGGATGTAAAGAACACATGACATGGATTTTACCAAGCAAGCTGGATCTAAAAAAAAACTTTCATATCCTTTTTCTGCAAATCCTCCTGCTACAGGACTTCTGATAAATTTATTATTTTGACTTTGACTTTCCATGTCTCACTGACTTTTTAGCAAATAGGGTGCATACCTTATAAATATTTGCTAATATTTTCTCTCCTCTGATGAGATGGTCTACCATCGAAACCCTATAGGTTAAGGAGATTAATTTTCTAAAGCATTCTTAGTCTTGCTTAGAATAATAAAAATTCTTTGATATATATATATATATATATATATATATATCAAAGAAAAAATAAGCAACTTTTAATTGGAATTTTTTGTTTGTTTTTGTTTGACTGTTTGGGGACTTTTTTATTGTCTTGATTCTCTTAATCTACAGATAAATGACAGGCGTGTGAATAAATTTTTCATCAAAAACATAAAAAAGATGTAAGAATTGTTTTCCATGCATTTATTCATAAACAAGACTGCTCAAGCGATGTATGTAATATGTTGTGATTATCCTAGTTTAAGCTTGTGAACGGATATACCAATTGGAAAAGGTAGAACATAAAACCATTTTTTGTTTGCAAGTCGTACATATTGATTCTTCAATATATTTCAGTCGTTATGAAGCCCTTGAAAACATGATGCAAGAAGCTCTCAAGAAAAATCTTGAGATTAAAGAAGACAAGATTCACTCGTTGGAATCGAGGTAGGTAGAAATGTTATCTTTTGAGACCTTCTCCATTTTTTCCTCTCACCAACTCTTTATTTATTTTCGTTCAAGTCCGTCATTATAATTTATGGCCACTATCAAATAGTCTCTATTTTTTTTTATTATTGATAATCTTCGCCGTTTTTAAAAACTAACACTTAGTCTAATTTTGCTCTTGTGTGGAGACTAGTAAATAAGTTTGATAGACAATTATTCGTTTCAAACCTCTGCCTCTCACTCTTTCTCTCGATGAACTCTCCTTTATTATTTCTCTCTCTGTCAATTCTCTTCTCTCTCCAAATATTTCAATCCCATAGGAAGAAAACAGAAAATCGGGAGACAATCTGATTCAAATGAAGTTTTTTTAAACAAATATATGATTAAAAGTGTAACTTATTGATGGCAGCATACTTTTATGTAGTACCGAAGCCATGTTTTTATTCAATTTTTTTTATTGTATTAAAATACTATTATATGCTTAGAATTGTATAATTTCCTGAAATAAAATTTCTTATCTGGTTGAAAAATTAAGTGAAATACTTAATATTAAAAGATAAATATTTCTATTTTGATTTAACATAATTTTTGAAACCTAATAAAAATGACCTGTTGCTCCCAGATTTAAGAGGTAATGATATAGTTAAAGGAGAGTTGGGGGGGGGGGGCATTGCCACTTGGACTCAAGGTTAAGAAAGGGAACTTTTACCAAAAAAACACACATACATAATTTATGTCCCTTTAGAACAACAACCATCCTTGTTATATGACCTTAAAATACTATTTAGTTAGCTAATCGTTTTGAAGTGGGTGATGATGAAATCAAATTTATGTGAAACTGATTTTTCACAGTACATTCCAGAATAATTTTTCTTCTCACCAAGTCATTTTTTTAAGATGTTCACAAATAATCCAAAAATAATGGTAGAATCTCATACTTGTTTTGTGTGTAGGAAAAAAGATAATTGAATGTTTTTGTCTACAAATTCACCTTACTTTCAAATGTAAATATTGTTTTTTTTAATTTGACAACATTTTTAATGTTTTCTCTTTATGCATTGCACCATAGATTTTTATAAACTCCTTTTCTTTCTAGTATTTTTACTTGTACCATTATTGCCTAAATTCAATTAACTTATTTGTCTGGATAGGAATAAAAAAAATACAAAAAATATTGATATTCCTTTACAAATTTGGAAGCATCAAATAAGAGAAAAGATGAGGTAATGCTGAATAGTTTTAAATTTTTATAATTTATTAAAAACTAAGAATAAAGGATGATGAATTGAGTTTTTTTTTTTTTTTTAAATACAGTGTTTTTTTCAGAATTAGAAGACTGAAAATGTATTAAAAAAGATAATGGATTTAAGTTATGCAAACTTTTAAGCTTTCTTTTCTTATCCCTGCTGGATATTTCTATTAAGTCATTTCTGACAGTACATTTAGCCTCCAAAAGCTGATTTATCAGTGCTGAAATTTAAAATCACTATCTCTATCTGTATGCCCACCTCCCATGATGGATTCTTCTAGGACCACCACCCCGTTTACCCTCTCTCCTCTGCATTACACAAGTACAGCATAAAATTCTTTGTTTTTACAAGAAAACTCCTTTTCCTAAAGTTAGTATGAAAGCTTAAAAATGTTAGAATTATGGCATTCCCTAAAACCTGGCTCTCCTCCCACATGGCCAATTAAGCAAATGAAAGAGTCTAAAATTTGAATTGGAATGAAATCCATCTGGCATCTAACAACTTGTCTGAGTTTGACCTTTACAGGATATATCCTCATCAAATGTTTTCTCTGCACTTCTTGAAATTAACGGTTTTCAATACTTGTCTCTCAATACTTCTTTAACTGACTGATTTGGAAGTCGTTTATCTCTTGTGTCAGACTCTGTCAGTGGGGCATTAGAATATGCTGACTGCCTCCCTGCAGAGAGTAAAAGTCCCTCAATTGGGTGATCTACTTGCAGAAGATAGAGAAGTTGAATGATACAGTGATCTACTGAGTTCTAGGAAAAGGGATAGAATGTGGAATTTTATCATTTGGCTGTGGGCGCTTAGGGATATGTTGATAGAAAGCTAATCGGCATGCTGTGAGAATGCTTTTGTTGCACAAATAAGGAAGTGAAAAACTTTGTGACAGACGTGCAGGAGGCAGCAGAAAGGGCATTGTACTGAATCTGATTAAAAAGAAATGATGCGTGTTAGTCAGGAAAGTAATTGACACCAGTACCAATATTACCTCCTGGTAATGGAAGGGGGGGGCACCACTTCAGCCATGCAGTCAAAGCAAATTATTTTGTTGGGCAGGAGAGAGGATTTGTGTTGAAAATCTATAGTATAGTCATTTTATTTTTACTTCATAATTGTTAAATCATTAAAAAGTAATCATTAAAGATAAAGAATTTATCAATTTTATCGAAAGCTGTACTTCCGTTATTAAGAATCTTTATTTCATTTTTTAGTGTTTATTTTATTTTTGAGGGAGCTGGTTAAAAAGAAATGATGAATGTTGGTTAGGAAAGTAATGACACCAGTACCAATATGACCTGTTATGGAGGCCCCACCACTTCAGAGATGCAGTAGAGAAGTAGGGACGGAAACTGCAAAGTGGTTCTTCCTGATGATCATCGTACTGGATCCGATTGTAGAGCTTTCAGCTACTGTGAGCAGTGCGTACAGATTATTAAATATTAGGTTTTGGCTCTTACTTGGGCTAAATAGGTAGCTGGACAGGCCCAATCAGTCGGTTGGTCATGTCTAGTAGTAAATCAGGCAAACATACCAAGAAAATATGCTTATGCTCCCCCAGATTAGACAAACTGATTTAGTAAGAGGTGGCAGAAGGGTCAATCAACATGGGCAGAAGAAAACGGTTTCACATTTTCTGAAACTAAAACAAAATGTGTACATTTTGTAACCCTAACATTGAATAAAAAATAAAAATCAAATACAAGTAGTTGATGAATATAAATTTTTAGAGATTATATTTGACTGAAAACATTTTGTCATCCCCCATATCATATACTTTAAGAAAATATCTTATAAAACCATGAACTAATTAAGTATTAGGTCACACTAGGGAGAAAATAAGCAAATACTATTAAAACTGTACTAATCTACAATGTGATCTAAGTTGCATTATGAAGTCTTTATATATGAAGCAGCAAGACCTTCATATTTGAAAAAACTTGGAAACAACCAAAGATTGAGAATCACATTTGATGCTTTTAGCACATCTCCAGTAGGAAGCCATGTAGACATGGACGCTAATGAAGTTGCACTATCAATAAGAAAGGATAAGCTGGTTCTTCAATATTTTACCAAAATAGCTTCAAATCCACTAAATCCAGCCTATGACTGTATCTTCAGCTGAGAATATAAAATTCTATTTGGGAAAAACAAAAAACAATCAAACCATTTAATCTATGAATTAAAGAAATGACCCAAAATAAACATAAACACTATTCACAAATCTGTCATTTCTAAAATCCTGCCATTAAGGAACATAAAATTCTGCTGGGCATGACTAAATATGCTAAGGACAAAACAAGCCGAATGTTCCACAAAGAATTCCAAAACATTCTATCAATCATGGAAAATGCCAAACACCCATTATGCACAATGAGCTAGGAGAAACATATATTGCTAGATTTTGTTGACTTTACTCCATATCGAAAGAAACACTATCATGAATTTAACCTTAAAGATCTTTTCAACAAAATAAAACCATCCACAATAGACTTTCTAAAAGAAATACATTTACTTATTCACCAAAATATAAGCCAACATCTTGAACTTGATACACACAATAACACTATAATATAGAACCAAAACAACCAAACCAAGAACCTAACGACTGATACGAAATCGAATAAACCGCAGCAAACAGTATACTACTCACCAGCAGCATCATATAAGTCAACTAACTTACTCAGCAAACTAAAAATATAAGAACTCAGTAACATATACCAAATCGCTTCCCACAAAATCTGCATGACCGTAAATGACCTTAGAATGGTTGATAGATCATGAAGAAAACAAACAACTAATCTGATCTGTTAACTTCACTACACACATTGATCTTATAATATGATTTTTGTTTTGTCTGTTAACACATTCCGGATCTGATAATACACAACAAAAGTTAGTTTCATCTACAATGCACTAGACTGTTTTTATATATTATTTTTAATTGAAATTCATTGAGATGAGTATTATTTATTAATTTTATTGTGGACTATTATCCCCATCATTTTTTTATCCTACCCAAAGCCAACCAGAAGCTTACTTGGCCAAAAACTTGGTGAGACGACAACAACTATGAAAGGCAGTAAAGAATACAGCTGGAAGATTCAGAGTTCCTATCCTGTCGTGGTTACCACCTGACAAAGGCCACAGGAATAGTTGACCGAAACATGAAACAACTAAAAAAATGAAAAGGATAATAGTCCGCAATAAAATAAGTTGACTGTTTTTGTCGAACGTTATCGATTCTTTGAAACCTATGTAGTGTTTTACTGCTCTATCAGGGTCATTTATAGCAAAAAATTCATGCTAAAATGCATCTTGTGTGATAGTTTCTTTCTCATTTTATAAATTTCATGGGATAAAGAAAGAAATAGCATTTTGTTGATTGGGAAAAAGAGATATTTTAAATGAATATTAACGAAAAAAACGAGTTTAAAGAACAATTGTTTTTAACAAAAATTAAAGACTAAACTATTAAAAATCCTCTCAATCATGTCATGAAATACTAGTGTATACTAGATTCTCAAGCTTTAGTAAGGTAATTTGTCTAGAATAATGGAGAAAACTCTGAAATAACACTTGCAACTAAGTAGGTCTCAGTGCATAAAATGTATATACATTACTTGCTTTCTGGATAGATTGGCTCTTGTACTCCACAACTCATGAACCACTATAATGAAATTCATATGAGGCATGTCTGTAATCTGAAATGATAGGAGACAACATCAATATAAGAACGGCTGTATAATCATCTCCAAATTAGATTAAATAAATTTAATACAATTTGTTTTAAACAGTTTCTTTCTTAAATGATTATTATAATATTTTTAGTTTACTTTGTTTTTATGAACCAGCTTCTCAGCTTATTTTTGTATTCATTGGGATGTGAAATTTGTGCATTCTTTCCAAAAATAATGCAAATATAATTCTCTTAGAATTGTATTTTTTTTTTTTTTTTTTTTTTTTTTTTTGGTGTGAAGAAATACTCAAAATAAACGAAACTTCCTTTTCATATTAATTTTTCTGATTCTTTTCGTTTTCGAAAATAAGTAAAAAATAATCAAATTTCTTTCTTGTTTTTAAATGGAATCGGGTTAAGAGACAATAACAATTGTGGCAATTTGAAATTAGTCATTGCAAAAATCCAAAGATGAAGCATGATCCCATCATTCTAAGATAGAATTTAAAAAAAAAAGTAAATAAATTACAAAATCTAATAAAGGGCTATTATTTTTATTCAAATGTTGGATTTTTTTTTTGGGGGGGGGTTACACATTTTTGTTGAATGTATTTCTATTGCTAACATCAAATAATGTGAAAATTTTATGCTAAAAAAACTGACATCTAGATCATTACTAAATAAGAAATGAAAAAGAAAAGGTCTACTTTTACTTGTTTTTTTCTTTTCTCATCTCTCTATGAAACTCCAAATCCTAAATGCTTATATTGTATAAATCTTCCGGACTGACTCTGACAACCTATTTTGTGCTTTCCCTTCTGTGTGAAAAGAGGAGGTAGTTTGTTCACCAACACCTGCCTCCCCACCCCCACACTTTTTTTTTTTTTTTTACATCCATCAGTTTTTATCATTGTTACCTGAGCTTTTTGTCACTGTCAACAGCGTCTTTCTTCTTCTGTGTCTGATAAGATGATGTTGGCACACAAGTTGACATCCGCCAATAATATGGCATTTGAATAACTTTCTTTGAAACTCCGAATGCGTGTCAGTTAAGTGAATGCCGATGTGACAATAGACATTTCCCACTCAGCAACCTTTTTCTTCAGCTTTCTTTATATATTTTTTTCAAACACATTTGTTTTTTTTTTTGTTTTTTTGCTGCTTGATACCTGGTATACTAAGATGTTGTCATTATTTTTAATTGATGTCAAGAGACAATCTCAATAAAAACTCACTCCTCTCCTCTCTAGTCAGACATTAAACTTTAACAACATTTATATCCTTTTCGTTTCCTTCCACATGCATGACTTTTGCTTCGTGTTTCTACTTGCATTCTATGACAAGTGTCATTTTCTCTTTAAATTTTTATATTGTAATTTTTTTGTCTTTTTTCCTACAGGCAGTAAGTAAAGAATAGATTTTATCTTTTACTACTAATATATGTACATCTTTTCTATGCTTATAGCTTGCTTTTATAAATTCTTGCCTTAATCTGTTATTCAGGTGAGAATTAACTTTTTTTTCTTGTTTAGGTATTTTATTATTTTTTTTTTATTTTGCTATTTTCCTTTTCTTCCCCTTTCTTCTCTCTTCTCTCTCGTCATGTTTATGTACTTAGACTGGAAGAGTCCAAGAATAGAAACCATAAACTTCAGGAGGAATTCCGCTGTGTGAAGAAAGAATGTGAATCTTTGAAACAAAGGTATGAAGAGGAATTCCATGAGGGGTGAGTAACATCATATCACACAGAAAACTCGTTTCATTCAACAAAATTCTTTGCGACAGGCTTGCAGAAGTACTTTTATATTTCTTTTAATTTTCTGATGGACAACTAGACATCTTAATCTGCAGCAATTTCTTACACATTCTGCCATTTCTGCGCTTCACTCTGGACTGCCACAATTCATTTACAGGGAATAAAAACATTAAAATCAAAGAATTTAACTTGATGCAAAAGTACACTTTTTGGAATATTTGTTCAAATTCAGCTTTACCTGACACTTGGATTTCTGATTTTTCAACGTCTATATTTGGATTATTTCAAAGTGGGTTTTTTTATTTTATTATTTGAATATTTTTTGATAATCATGAGATTAAAGTGTGCTTGCATGAGCTTAAGATTTTAACTTTTTTGGATGGGTGAATTTTATGTCTTTTAGTCTGACTAATCATGCCAATCTTAAATATGAA
Source organism: Euprymna scolopes (assembly GCF_053919585.1). Lineage (NCBI taxonomy): Eukaryota > Metazoa > Mollusca > Cephalopoda > Sepiida > Sepiolidae > Euprymna > Euprymna scolopes. The sequence goes on along the minus strand of NC_136517.1, from coordinate 66,455,737 downwards.
GTAGTAGATGGTGCCAGATGATTTTACTTTCAAAAAAAATTTCCTGAAGTTCAAAAAATAAATTTTAATTTCTCTTCTTGAAAAATTTTCTTTTAGAATTTTTAATTTCTCTTCTTGTAAAATTTTCTTGGTAAAATTAGAATAAATGTTTAAATCAAATTTGAATGGCATGACTTTATTAAAATAAGATTTTTTAAAACTTTCTTTCTATTTTTTTATATTTTATAGTTTTAATTTTTTTTGGTTTGTTTGTTCATACTTTAGAGAAAGATGTCTGAAAAAGTTTTTTTTTTTCTTACACTTTTTATCATATTATTTTGTAATTATTTTAATCTATTTGTAAATATTTCTTTCATGATTATCAGATTTCCATGAATATGGAAAGAAAAAATGAAAAGCCAGAATAAGAAGAAAAATTGAATATTTAAAATTTGCTAAATATGAAGGAAGAAGCAGTGGTTTCTTTCAAGAAAAAAGAATTATTCATTGAAGAAAGATTTTGTAAATTTAGACATAGTATGGCTGTCTTCTGGTCATATTTGTTTGGAGATTGGTCATGTTTGATGTTAGAATCAGTGGTGACAATTTGGGAGTAAGTTTGCTCAAAATGTCATTGTTATTTATTGGTGGTGATTTATTTGAATTGCTATTTATAAGTCAATAAATTTTATCAGTAATAGCAGCAATTTAGATTTTTTTTACTTAAAAATCAATGCAAATTTTTACTGCCAAATGGATACTTTCTGTATGAAACTTAAAATATTTATTTTTTCTGAAAAATTGTTTTTGTAAAAATATTTGCAATAGTAAGAAAAGGCAATCATTTTTTATTTTTACTATTTTTTTTTCAATTAACCCTTTAAATGATCTAATATTTAGAGTTTCAGCTTTTCAAAAATGAGTCAAAAGTAATTTCAGAATTTTTTATCCTATGTCAGAAAAAAATATAATGCATCTCATAATAGATATCTGAAATGACTAATATTCTGTGGTTGCTGATGGAAGATATTTGGACCAAAAATACTAATTTCTTGGTATTTTCTTGCAAAAATGTTTAACAATTTCTTAAACGAGTCATCTGATGCAAAGAGCAGCAGACTAAAGTTTTCCAAAAAGTGTCCTTTTGCTATTGATAACCTTATTCATAGAAAAAGAGGCATAGATTATTGCTCTTTTTCTTTAAATATAAAATGTTAAATTTCAGTTTTTTAATTTTTTTAAAGTTGTCTCCGTATCTTAAATACTTCAGTACAGTAAAAATGCTATTTTAGTTGGTACTTGCATCATAGATAAATCATCTCAAAGTGTATATATATCCAATCATCACAAATATATATGTACACAATTTTTATGATTAATTATATAAGCTTTGGGATTGTTTATTTTTTTATTCTCCAATGAACTGTATTAGTTTTAAAAATATTTTTTTAAGTAATGAAAAAATAGATGTAAAAAACAATAACAAAAAATTACTATAAAATAGATTTATTATTGAAATAACCAACTGGTAAAAAAACTGATGAAACTGAAGCATATTTTTTGAGTGTTTCAGTGTGGGATTACTTGATTACAATTTCCTGTAATATTTCTTTACTCATGATCTAATATCTAATGTGATTTGTTTTCTATTCTAGGAACAGTTCAACAGCTATAAACATCTCTAACACAACCCAAGAGATTTTAAATATAAAAGATAAAGTGGTTGAAGTTGAAAGAGAAGTAAGTACATTTTTATAGTGTGTGTATCTTTTAAAAAATATTTATAACAAACTATCTTCATCATGGCCCATGAGTCTTAATTTTAATGTTTATTTTATAGTTTTTGTTAACCATACTGTTATTTTTTCTTTATTAAATAGAATTCTAAATGTTAAATTTACATAAAAGGTATTGTTTGATCAGGAAATTAATTATTGAACCAAATTGTTTTAAAATTATAACTAATTTTATTGCAGTAATGTTGTTTTAACTTCTATAAACTAATTAAATGCAATTCTAAAATTCTAGTATTTTAGAGCTTCCAAAACTTTGAATGCATGAGGATTTTCTAAGAATTTTAAAGCCAGAGTAAATAACTTTCTAATTAGCAGTTGTAAACTAGTGGAGAGACGATTAATCCGAATCCTTAATCATAAGAATCGTGTATTTTGGGGGAAATTGGAATCGCATCATTAAAAAATATCTTCAATTTACGATTCTTTCATTATGATTCTCTTATATTTTTAAGTTGAACTGTTTGTTTGAAGTGAGATTAATGCTGTCAAAAATTTATGATAAAAACGTTATAGAACTTTTCATAACATATTTAATATCATATACAAGAATTTTAACTACTTTAAAGGTAATCTTTATTTATCTTAATGAGTTTTCTTATTCCGTCACATACATAGGCACTGTATGTCTGTTTCAAAACTTTGAGGCCCATGATTAGTTATCTGTTTGCACTGTTTCAAAACTTTAGGGGCCGCGAGGTAACATTGTTTTCATTTGTGAGCGAAGTTTATTTATGTATAAAACAGCCTAACTAAGCCAAGTCCATGAAAGTTGATGAATACTTAATCCTTAGAGAAAAAAGATTTTACAGTGCTTCATTGCGAGTAAATCATATTAAAAATCAGTAGCTTTTCCAACAGGTGACTAAAAGAGGGGGGGGGGGCTTATCCTTTGGCAAGTTTTTTTTTTTTTTTACTGACACTCTTCCATTAGTAAATGAATGAAAAATCTCATTAGTAAATGAAAAATGCCTCGTCAACCTTTATATTTTTAAGAATAAAACAAGCAAAGTCAAATTATTTAAACAATAAAAGGTTTAATAGAACAATGCGATAAGTGAATTTAATTTTGTCTTTTAGAAATTTAAATTTCATTAAAATATTCTGCAAATGAAGCAATTAAACATTTCTTTTGGAACTTCTTTGCACAACAAAAAATGTGAAAAATTTATTAAAAAAAGGAAAAAAACTTTTTCTATTTTTTTTTTTTTTTTTAAATCCTTTGAACCCTAACTTTGCAAACTAACTAGTAACTCAGAGCCGTTCAACTAAAGGACTGTAGGGGATTCGTCGACATTCACTGATGCCTGGTATCACGGTTTTGATGTGAGCATAGGTAAATGTTTCCCAGCCCCTAACAAAAAATAAAAATAAAAAATTTGTCAGAAACTGCATTAAGGCAGAGGCGATTTTGAATGTTCAATAAATGACTTTTATCTAACAATAGAAATAAACAATTACCAAAAACTTGTTTCTTTTTTATATAGAAATAAACAATTACCAAAAATTTATTTCTTTTTTATATAGAAATAAAGAGGTAAATTAAGACATTTAATAAGAATAAACATTAATGACGATAAGTATATAATTATATAATAAAAAAAATATAGAAATAAACCAATGGTAAATGTTACCTTATGCTACAACAGAACACAACCAATCTAATTTGGTTTTTTAGAGGTATTCGATTTGATTATCAGATTCATTGTCAACCACCTCGAATACCTTTAACAAACCAAATTAGAGTGGTCGGTGTTCTGTTGGAGCATAAGGTAACATTTACCAAACCAATTTTAGATTTAAAAAATAACATTGTTGTTAAAAATATTTTTAAAGTCAAGTAAGTGAATATGAATAATTTGAGACGATTGAATATAAAAGGCTAAAAATTTAATCAAAGATTTAGTTATTTTTAAATTACATTTAGAAACGAGAGTATTCTAGAAAGTGGAATAAAAAATCGGTTAGTGATTGAAACTGCAAAAAAAGTTAAATTTTAAAGAGTTATCGAAGATAAAGAGAAAATAAAACAAAAAAATGAATATCAAGATAAACAAAACATGTTATTCCTCTTGAAATTTTATGTTATTGTATTTTTGTTGAATTAATCATGACTTAGTTTTTCTTTATATTTTTTAATATATTAAATAATTCCTGAAATTGATTGTTATTAATTTCATGGTTCAAATATTTGTTTTGACTTTTATCTTCAATGAAAGAAATTTTACAAAAAAAATAAAATTGTTTTCAAAATTCCCTTAATTGTATTTCCACTTTTTTGCTGTATCAAATTTTTTCGCTACACAAAAATTTTGATTATATAATTGTATATTTCAAAACAACAATTCCATGGGAATCGAAATTGTACTTGGTATTGGAATCGTTAATCAACATTTTCCTGGAATCGGAAAAAATTTAGGAATCGTCCCAACACATCAAAATTCATAAAAATGCAAAGAAAATGTAGCCTATCCGTCGCAGTTACCACTTGATGAAGGCCAGAGGAATAGTTGGCCGAAATGTCATGAAACAACTAATAAAGATGAGAATAATAGTCTACAATAAATAAATTAATATAAAAAATACTCAGCTCAATAATGAATTCAAAATAAATATATATACCATTCGATACGGACCCGACCATGGGAGATCAGATAATAAATAAATGTGGATTTATAAGATCAAAAAATCCAACCTTGATCGCCCTTCGGGGCTCGTGGCGCAGTTGATAGACGTTGAATCTCTACAGTTCCAAGTGAGCATTGTCTGAAGATAGTGGTTTTAATCCTACCCAAAGCCGGTCAGAGGTTTACTTGGCCAAAAACATGGTGAGACGATAACAACTACAGATGGCAGTGATTGCTGAGAATGCAGTTAGGAGATTCGAAGTTCCTATCCGTCACAGTTACCACCTGATGAAGACCAGAGGAATAGTTGGCCGAAACGTGAAACAGCAACTAATAAAGATGAGAATAATACTCAATAATGAATTCCAATTAAAATATGTTGGGTTTTTGTCTGATTTCTTTTTATACAGTTGGTTTATGTTCTTTTTATTAAATTTTGATACATATTTGAACTTGTATTTTAATGTATCTTTGTAAAAAAAATTAAATATATTCTTTTACTATACAAAACTTTCAAGTATTATTATTGTAGATTAATTCAATACTGTCTGCAAAATCACTCTTCCAAATTAAGAGCAGATTCTACTTTTAGGAGATTACATGTGAAAATCCCAAAAACTTAGAATCAAAACAACAAAAAGATCAATTATTTAATTATTTAGAATTGGGGACCAGTTTCACATTTTTATTTAATATAAAATGAGCTTCCATTTTCAAAACATTTTAGAGTAGTTAACCAAAAAATGTTATTTTTCTCTAAGAGATAAATTCTGTGTGCTATATTTTTGTGTAGTAGAAGATAACTTTTTGACCGATTACGCTTAGTTTTACAACCTTTCCCAGTCGGGTATAGATATATTGATAAAAATAGCGAACATCCTAAAACGTTTGAATAGCCCAGAAATTATGTTTTTTTGATTGAATTTATAAATAAAACTTATCTCACACTCTAAATTCTAAAATGATTGTCTTTTTCTTTTTTTTTTGTTAAATTTTTAAGGTGTTCACATATACTCAGCTAAAATAAGTTTCCTTTTTTGTGGGTGTTTTAGTTGAGAGCATTAATCTACAAATTTACCATTATTATTTATAGTGATATTATCTGAACCTTTTTTCCTTTATACAGTAAAACAAATCAATCTACTACATATATCTTATATTGACAATAACATAACGGATCAAATCATTATAATTAAGGTAAAACATGTACATCTTTGATCTTTTCATGTTAAGAATGGTTTTTTAAATAGCAACTACTTATTTAGAAACTCATTCTTGAAACGTATAGGTAGTTTTGTAAACTATTTTGTTCCTAAATAATCTTATTTTGCATATCAATTGTTAATTATTTTCAAATTGCATTTTGTCAATTAAACAATGAACTAATACGACTTCACCATTTTAAATTAATTACAAAGAAAATATTTGAGAAAAAATATTTAAAAAGATCTAGCTTGTGTAGTATACGTTCTTCTAAGTGTATTTTCTCTCTTTTTGAAAGTACATGCAGATCCTGATGGACTTGGCTGGGCAGATTCTTATGAAATTTCACATGAAAGTACTTCAGTTTTCTTAGATAGGTTTGGATTGGAATGTCTTCAATAAGTATTGATAATCAAAATAATTCAGTGAAAGAAGGAACAAGTGATTTTGACCAAAGTTAACACCTTACACAGCCTACCATCACAAGTGAATTTGAGAAGCCGAGAGGCCCGACATAAAGTCAACAGGAGGTTCTTTGATATGATAGGGGTGCATTAGAAATGAATGTTTCTGTTTAAAGCACAATTGCACCATGATACTTGACATTTTCATTTTAAACTTAAATTCTAACCATTATCACCACACAAGCAGTAACGCAGGGCATATAAAATCAACAGCACTTTCTTAGATATGACAGAGGGGGGGGGGTTCTAAATGAATGTTTCTTTTAAGAGCACAATTGAAGCTTGATTTTTGTATTTTAAACTTTAATTCAGGCCATTATATATAAAATAATTTTATAAAATCAACAGTAGGCTCTCTACAGTGCAAATCAAAAGTAGGCTCTCTACAGTGCATAATATATTGTAGTCTACAGACAACAATATATTATGGACTAAGCCACTGTAGGGGGGAGGCATGTGAAGCTTCATTCCAGTGCACCTTGGTGGGTCCCCCACCTAGATCAGACTATCAATCGATTTGATTGAAAAATGGGTGATTTCATCAACTTTGATGACAATAAAAAATATGTTAAACATTTGTTGATCATCATTCAATCTCAGACAGTCGGGTTTCCATGCTAGTATATATATATATATATATATATATATATATATATATATATATATATATATATATATATATATAAAACATCACTCAATAAGTCCAGGGCCTGACTTATAGATGGCGTCACTAATAAAAAAATTCCTATTATTTTTATAAATGGCATGTATCAAAATTTGAGCCCAATCGTATTAAAAGTTTACAAATTACAGTGGAGCTACTGGTGCTAAATTTAAAATCAATGGTAAAATTTGAATTTGTCTCCTATTAACATTGAAATCATTGGTTTCTGATGGAAAAAATACTCTTCAAGAAAAGCAATGAGAACAGTAATCTCAATAATCCAAATAATATAAATTATCAATTCTCATCTCAAAAATTCAGAAAAATAATATTTGTTAACAGGAAGAACAATGTTTCTGAATTTTTGAGATGAAGATTGGTAATTTGTACTTGGATTATTCAGACTACTATTCTTATCTTGATTGCTGTTGTTACGTTTCAGCCAATGTAACCTCTTCTTCAAGTCTAACCACTTATTACTATATATATGGTTTTAAATAAAATGGTAGGTGGAAGTTTCTCGAGAGCTCTTTCGGCTATCATCTCTTCAGGAGCAAATCGATAGCAATCTAAATAATATTGTGACGAAAATAAAGAGTTCTATTGGGGAACTTATTTAATGTGCCAACGTACAGGGGCATTAATTAAATTTATTTACGTTTAAAAAACGATTAAAAATGTTGGCACAACGAGGGAGAGAAAAAAAAAAAAAAACGCGGGAGAAAAATTCAAAGTTCCCCAAAGAGAAACAATGCGTTTGATGTTTCCTTTTGCCGGCACAAAGAAGGTTGACGCACCGCGATAGAGACGGCCTCCAAAATCTTTAAATGGTTTTTGGAGTCCGCTCTATGTAGCACCTCGAACCAATCTATTTTATATCTATCGGCACATCCTAAAACGTTTGAATAGCCCAGAAATTGTTTTTTTGATTGAATTTATAATTTATAAATTGTCCTTCTCACTTTCCATGGAAAGTGAGAAGGACAATTCGCTTCCTTTCTTGGATGTTTTTGTCGAACGCTCAAGGGGGGGCTTTCTCACTACAATTTATAGAAAGCCGACATTTACTGGCCTATATGTGAACTGGTTGTCTTTTGTACCTAAATCACGTAAGGTCGGCTTAATTAATACTTTGGTACATAGAGCCCTCATGATTTGTTCGCCTAACAGATTGGATGTCGAACTCGATAAGATCAGGGAAATATTCATCAATAATGGTTATCCTGTTGACCTTATTGATGATTGTATTTTCAAAAAGGTTGCGGATTTTAAATCCCCTAAAACGTTTGGACCCTTGAAATGCCCGGTTTATTTGAAATTACCGTGGATAGGGGAGGGGAGTAATATAATTTCAGAACAGATTCGAAGAAGTATTTACGATTGCTTCAATTCGGTGACCTTGCGTGTGGTATATACTACGAGACCTGCTTTTCCGTCTTTCCGCAAGGATAGTTTGCCTTACATCCAAAATAGTAATATTGTATATCAGTTTAAATGCCAGTGCGATGCTGGTTATGTTGGGCGAACATCCTTGCACCTTTTGACTCGTATAAACCAGCATGTTCCATCGAAGATCAGACAAGGGAGGATGGGGTTCGGAGGTCTCCCTCCTTCTGCAGCCTTGGACTCTGCTATTGGCCAGCATTTGGTTGACAACCCGTGCTGTGCCGATAGATATAAAATAGATTGGTTCGAGGTGCTACATAGAGCGGACTCCAAAAACCATGTAAAGATTTTGGAGGCCGTCTCTATCGCGGTGCGTCAACCTTCTTTGTGCCGGCAAAAGGAAACATCAAACGCATTGTTTCTCTTTGGGGAACTTTGAATTTTTCTCCCGCTTTTTTTTTTTTTTTTTTCTCTCCCTCGTTGTGCCAACATTTTTAATCGTTTTTTAAACGTAAATAAATTTAATTAATGCCCCCGTACGTTGGCACATTAAATAAGTTCCCCTATAGAACTCTTTATTTTCGTCACAATATTATTTAGATTGCTATCGATTTGCTCCTGAAGAGATGATAGCCGAAAGAGCTCTCGAGAAACTTCCGCCTACCATTTTATTTAAAACCATATATAAATTCTGTACCTCTAAACATTTATTTAATTATTACTATATATATATATATATATATATTTAATGGTGACCTTAATTGCATTAAATTCTATAGTAGGTTATTGTTGCCCAGCATATGCACTGCTTCTTTGAATTATCTTACTCTCCACCATTCTTCCCTATCTATAATTTTTACTTTGTCCTATAAGAGTAGATAATTTTCCTTTTCCCTTCATATGTGATCAGCCATACCTGACTTTTCACTATCTCTACCTATTACAGATTTTTGATCTTCTACTAACCTTATTTTTAGTGGACGATATGTCTCACCTTTGTTTATTTTCCCACACTTACATTGGAATCGCATACACACAATTCTTAATCATGATTTTTTTCAGAGACATTGACTAGTACAAATGCTTTCAGAGAGTCAATTCGCTCCTGAATACTGTTGTCATGTCATCTGGTTTACATAATCTTATTTTTTCTGACAAGCTCTTTGTATACAAACTGGTCAGTTTTTTGGTGGTGTCTTATGATATTTTAGCACTGATGTCATGTTCTCTGGATATTTCTTTCAGGCAATGTTTTTTATCCTTTTGATATGTATTGCTGTTACTATATATTGCTTTCTTTATATTATATGGTCGGAGTTGAAATTTGAATATTGTTCAGTGAAAGTTGGATTTTGACATAAAAATTACTTAAATCCCTGATCAGTGCAAGACATCCGCACATCTAGGAAGAATATATTTTTTTTTTATTTTGAGAGTTCATATGGTGCAATAATGTTTAAACACCCTCTTTGTGAGGCCAGATTATGTCTCATCCACATAGTGTAGTCACATTGTTGGCTTTAGTTGTGTTGATCCTATTGCCATTTCCTCAAAATATTCCATGTATACTGGAGACAATGGTTATTCCATGGCTAAATCTTCTTCCTGGTGTGTATATATCGGATCCTATCACAAAGTACACCAGTCAAAATCTCTATTGTATCATCAATTGGGATGCAAGTGTGTTCCTTCTATGTAGTTACTGGAGTCAACTTATCCTGTACCAACTACTATATCTAAACTCGCTAAATCATGAATGGGAACAGTGTTGATTTTTTTTTTTTTTTGAGATGAGCCGAATTCTTGAGATTTGTCTATGTTTGGGATGATTATATCAATCATCCCAAATATAGACAAATCTCAAGAATTCGACTCCCCTCAAAAAAAAAAAAAAAAAAAAAAAATCAACACTGTTCCCATTCATGATTTAGGGAGCTTAGATGTAGTAATTGGTACAGGATAAGTTGACTCCAGTAACCAGGAATATTTTAAACATTGAGCACTAACAGGGCTTTAATGGAATACTCTTATAGCAGCCGAAACTTGCTACAATCACAAGCAGCAGCTAATTCTTGCATCTCAAGATTTGAAATCCCTGGCTTGTTCAATCACAAGCCAGCTCTCAATCACATGACTGAGTACATAAAAGCCAAAATCACAAACCCTTTTTCTCTTTTTCACTAGCTCCAGCTGGTAGCAGACTTCGCCTGGGGCTTTGGCCCCATGCCGAATGTGAGTACAACTTAACATGACAACCTTCTAACTCTCATTTGTTTCCACATGCGGTACCCAAATGAACATTCTTTATCATGCTAAAGAACTGTTCTGTTCGATAGACCGACACACACTGCAATACTTAAATACACTGAAGACCTTGCTCTTTCTTTCTCCTTTAACCAGTTTCCTTTCTCCTGATGACTGCTAGCAATAAACGTGTAAATGGAACTGTTCTCTTCTCCTTCCACCTACTAACCCGTTTCTCTCATGTACATGCTACTAACAAGGATGACAAAGTTTGTTTACTAATATAGAATGCAACTCCATTTCGTTGTCACTTATTCTTTACTCTTCTTGTGAATTTTATAAAGGCTGTATAAGTGTGGTAGCTTGCAGGAAGAATGATGTAATTTAATGTATAATTCTTAGTGAATAGAGGTTTTACTTTTTGTATTATGAATACTATTAGGATAAATAGATGTTAAAGGAAGTGAAAATGTTTAGCAATGCAGACGTCTAGTATACATGAGTAGTTGTTGGGTTTGAGACATGTTGATGTTTGCTTCATTAACGTTTATACATTTGATAAAAACATTCATTAACGTTTATACAATTGATAAAAAACAACACCTGTGCAAAGAGTTCTGTCGCATAGTTCCTTTATTCAGGGGCAAAACTACAGTGACAACATTAGACAGTGTAAAATCCAATTACTTTCTCATACAACGTCTTCCTTTTTTATAAAGCAAAAATAAAGATCTAATAAAAGGCAACAGACAAAAATAAAATAGTGACCTAGACATTCATTAAGCTGACTATGCTCTTGTCTAACAGGGATTATTCTGCTCTTTTCACTGTGGACTCAATTTAAGATGAATAGTCCTTGAACCTAGCAGGATTTCTTACTAGTCTTCCTGATTGTGTCATCCTCATCCTTACTGGGTTTGGTTTTGTTGGAGATGGTGTTGGGCTTGCTCTTTCTCTTCTATCGTTTTCATGTTGAGATATCTGGGAGTTACAAGACTCTTCTGTACCTGATTTCACATTTGCTTTCCTGCTCCACCACTTAATTATCTTGGAGCCCATTCTCAGTGACCATCTGATCTGGTATTCCATGGTGTTTAAGTTTAATGATCACCATCTTTGCCTGGGTAGATGATTAATTTCTCAGAAGTTGTTCATGTAATCAACTGTGCAGAGACGGTCCCTATCTACAAACTTGTAGAGATCTACTCCTTTTGCTCTGGGACTCTTAGGAATCTCATGAACTATTAAGGTCTTTGCCAGATTAGCTACTTCATATTTTCTACATGTGGGGCATTTTAAAACGTAGTGTCTGATGTCATTGTTCATATTTGGTCAATATAAACATTCTCTTACTCTTCTGAAACATCCTTCAACTCCCAGGTATATGGAATGGAATCTTTCAACACAATCTGCTGTGTTGTTGGGGCCACTACTCGTTTTTTTCTGAAAATTAACTGATCTTGTACAGTCATTTCACATCGTACAGTCACATGTATGTTAAAGAATCGATTCACCTTGTGCCAGTTGGCACAGTTTAATATTCAAATTTAAAATCGTTAAATACAATTTAGGCGCGCAGTGCAATTGATTGTTTCGGCGCGTTAAAAAAATGAAAAATGACACCCACGCAAATTCCGGCGTGACCTTTATATACCAAAGGTGTGTACGTAGTTGAAAGCACCCCATGTGATGTCTTCCGTCCAATGGAATTCCTCCTAGGACACATTTTAAAACTGATTTTCTAGAGCTCGTTTGGAGCCAATCAAACCAAATATAAACATGCACAAACACAAAATCTATCTCTTTAGTCTCTTAGCCTTTCGAGCATTCTTTCGTCTCTTTAAACTCTTCCGACTCATTCAACGCTTTCTCATTAGGACTTACCACGCGTGCAAACATCAATTATTTCATTTCCACTGCTCCGCGCATTAATACTCTCTTTTAACAGACGAACATTAATATTGTCTATGTTACATATTTGAACATTCAAAGAACACAAAAAAAGAGACTCTCCACCTTTCATATGAACTCAAAAAAAAGAACTCTGAAATATTGAGAACTATGTTTTAACTTGTTATTATTTGTTATTTCTATTCCGGAAATAAACCTCCGTTTGTGTTGCACATAAGATTTCTTATTTTTATTTTTATTATTTGTGGAGGAAGTCAGTTCCCAAAAAAAGGCCAGGCGACCCCCACAAGTTGGTGACCCGACGCAGAAATCATATGCACAACGGAATCTTATAAACTATTAAACAACCATGACTCAGCGGAAAAAGCGACAATTTTTTTTCGACCACAATTTCAAGCTCCGCGTCACCGGAAAAAATCAGTTGGCAGTTTAAAGGCTTTGAAATCACTTTCGAGCGAAGAAAACAAACATGGAACCTTCCTGTGTTGAAAAACCTCTGGCAACGTTAACGGTAAATATACCAGCATTTAATCCTACCAACATAAAGACCTGGTTTATCCAAATCCAAGCCCTTTTCGACGCAAAGCGGATAACGTCTCAACGAACCAAATATTGTTACTTGGTGGAAAAACTCCCGGCAGACGTCGTCGAAGAGGTGGCGGATTTATTGGAGAATGTGCCTGAAGACAACCCATATGACGAACTTAAGAAGGCCATCTTACGACGGACAGGCTTTTCAAACGAAACAAGGTTACGCAATCTTTTCACCCAAGTAGAATTGGGAGATCGCACCCCGTCACAACTTTTGCGATACATGCGTACATTGCTAGGGGACAACAAAATGTCCGAAAATATAATGAGAAGTCTGTGGCTGGATAAACTTCCAGACACAACAGTACAAATCCTAGCACCCACAACGGAAGAGACAAATATTGAAAAACTCGCCGATATGGCAGATCGAATCCATGAAAATCTGAGGCACCGCAAAGTAAACTCAGCACAAGCACAGCAGAAATAGACGTGCGACGACGATATATCGGGACTAAAAATGACGGTCGAAAATCTCACTCGACAAGTGCAGGAATTAATGCAAATAAACCATCGTTACTCATTTAATAAACGATCGGACTACCGAAAACGAAGTCTTAGTAGAGGTCGAAGCAATACACGGGAACGAGCGAACGAAATCTGTTTTTACCACAAAAAATTCGGCACACAAGCTCGGCGTTGCACTTATCCTTGTTCTTTTAAAAACAAGAATCAGGGAAACGAATATTCCGGCCAGTAGAGACGACGACTGTCGCTGGATTTTCCACTAAAGGTCGTTTATTTTTTATTCGTGATAATAATCATGGATATAATTTCTTAATAGACACTGGAGCTGAAATCAGCGTGATACCACCTCTACGTAAACAAAAAGCTATTCCACAGCCTTACCACCTCCAAGCAGCTAATGGCACACAAATACCGACATACGGTGAAAAATATTTAGACGTCAATCTCGGCCTGCGCCGCACATTTCCGTGGATTTTTACCATAGCCAACGTGACGACACCAATATTAGGAGCAGATTTCCTAGCACGGTTTAATCTATCGGTAGACATGACTAGCCGCACACTGACTGATAACCAAACAAAAATCGTAATTAAAGGTATCACCACAAGATACCAGTCTACTGGGATTAGTTCTGCCTTACCTGAAGAGACGTACATTCGTCGGCTGTTTCAAAAATACCCACAACTTACTCAGCCATTCAAAGTCACGGATAATATTAAACATAATGCAAAGCATTATATTAAAACGAATAGACAACCAGTCTACGCCACCCCAGACGTCTGAAGCCGGATAAGTACAAGATCGCAAAAGACGAATTTCAACGCATGTTGCAACAAGGAATTATTCGACCTTCCAAAAGTGCGTGGTCATCTCCTCTACACATGATACAGAAAGCAGACGCGACATGGCGTCCATGAGGCGATTTCAGGAGATTAAATGCACAAACTGTACCGGATAGATACCCTATCCCACACATTCACGATTTTGCAATCGGACTGCAAAATGCCACGGTATTTTCCAAACTGGATTTAGTAAAAGCGTATTACCAAATACCGGTGGCGGATGAAGATATCCACAAAACAGCACTGACCACACCATTTGGACTTTACGAATTCGTCAGAATGCCATTCGGACTTAGGAACGCTTGTCAAACCTTCCAAAGGTTAATAGACGAGGTTTTTAGGGACCTTCCATTCGTATTCGCTTACGTGGACGATGTCCTAATTGCTAGTAGAAACCTCGACGAACATAAACAACACTTGGAACAAGTTTTTCAAAAACTGTCCCATTACGGTTTAAAAATAAATTTGGACAAATGTATTTTCAGTCAGCAAGAAGTAAACTTCCTTGGACATTCAATTGATAAGGCTGGTATATCACCATTACCCGAAAAAGTAAGCGCCATTACGGATTTTCCACAACCTACGTCTGTTAGACAAGTTCGTCGCTTCATAGGTATAATTAATTACTACAGACGATTTTTACCCAACTGTTCCACAATCCTTGCACCGTTAACGTCATTATTGAAGAACAAAACGAAAAACCAACAATTAAAACTGGACGGATCAGCTTTAAAAGCTTTCCATCAAGCTAAAACTGCCTTAGTCAATTTCACAAAATTGAATTATATTAAGGACAGCGAAGAATCGAAGCTTACACTTACAACAGACGCGTCAGACATAGCTGTAGGAGCAGTTATACATCAACTGACAGGGGATACAATGACCCCTATATCGTTTTTCTCAGCCAAACTGAGCAAGACACAGACAAAGTACAGTACCTTTTCAAGGGAACTATTAGCAATTTATTTGTCAATTAAACATTTTAGACATCTATTAGAAGGAAGAAACTTCTGTATTTACACTGACCATAAACCGTTAACATATGCACTGCATACGCATGTAGATAAATATGGTCCAAGAGAAATCAGACACCTTGATTATATTGCCCAATATTCCACAGACATCAGATACGTCAAGGGGCAAGAAAACATCGTGGCGGACGCATTATCACGAGCTGCAATAACTTCACTAAATTCCAGTTCGTTAACTATGGAATTAATTGCACAAGAACAAAAGACGGACAAGACACTTACTGACGTACAACAGAAAACGTCTTTGCAACTGAAGGAAATGCCCGTACCTTTTAGTGTAACAACACTTTATTGTGATACAGCAAAAGAACAACCGCGTCCATACATACCGCCAAGCATCAGACGACATATTTTTCTACATTTTCACAATATGTCGCATCCAGGCAAACGAGCCACTGTAAAAATAATAACAGACCGCTTTGTTTGGCCGAATATGAATGCAGATATTCGAAATTGGACCAAGACGTGTGTATCCTGTCAGAAAAATAAAATACACAGGCACACGAAGTCACCGCTGGGCACTTTCAGTGCGCCTGATGCCAGGTTCACCAATATCCATGTTGACTTGGTGGGGCCATTACCGCCCTCAAAAGGACACACCCACATTCTCACCATAGTCGACAGGTTCAGCAGATGGCCAACAGCCATACCCGCGAAAGACACATCGGCAGCGACAGTAGCTGGAACAATACTAAAAGACTGGATAGCAATTTTTGGAGTACCGTCAATACTCACAACAGACAGAGGTTCGCAATTTCAATCGAAACTCTTCGCAGAGTTCAACCAATTGTTGGGAACAACCCACATAAAGACTACTGCTTATCACCCTTGCTCAAACGGCCTCGTCGAACGCTTTCACAGACAGCTAAAAACTTCTTTGGCCACGAGTCTTAACAACGCGGACTGGTCAGATAATTTACCATTAATCCTATTAATGATCCGAAACACAATAAAAGAAGACTTACAAAGCACACCAGCAGAGCTAGTTTTTGGATCCGTAGTCACACTACCTGGACAGTATTTTAATGCATACACAGATATTTCACCCACGGCTACATTTGTGACGGAATTAAAGAACAAAATGTCTTCTCTCAAATTTACCCCCACTAAGAGGGCTGACAAACAAACCTATATACCGAACGACCTTCACACATGCAAATTTGTGTTTATCAGGAATGATACGGTCAAAAAGCCATTTTGTCCAAATTACACTGGACCATACCAAGTTTTGGACAGAAGTGAAAAATATTTTACTGTCCAACGGAAAGACAGGAAAGACAACATCGCGATCGACCGAATTAAACCAGCATACATTGAGGAATACCCTCAGACAATTTCCCCACCAGAACAAATTCCCTTAGAACATGGGAGACCAGCAGAAAATGACGAGGACACCAAACCCACGACAAAAATGGGTAGGAAAGTCCACTGGCCGAAACATTTCAAGGAATACATTACATATTAAAAAAAAAAAAAATTTTTTCCAATCTGGGGGAGTATTTGTGCCAGTTGGCACAGTTTAATATTCAAATTTAAAATCGTTAAATACAATTTAGGCGCGCAGTGCAATTGATTGTTTCGGCGCGTTAAAAAAATGAAAAATGACACCCACGCAAATTCCGGCGTGACCTTTATATACCAAAGGTGCGTATGTAGTTGAAAGCACCCCATGTGATGTCTTCCGTCCAATGGAATTCCTCCTAGGACACATTTTAAAACTGATTTTCTAGAGCTCGTTTGGAGCCAATCAAACCAAATATAAACATGCACAAACACAAAATCTATCTCTTTAGTCTCTTAGCCTTTCGAGCATTCTTTCGTCTCTTTAAACTCTTCCGACTCATTCAACGCTTTCTCATTAGGACTTACCACGCGTGCAAACATCAATTATTTCATTTCCACTGCTCCGCGCATTAATACTCTCTTTTAACAGACGAACATTAATATTGTCTGTTACATATTTGAACATTCAAAGAACACAAAAAAAGAGACTCTCCACCTTTCATATGAACTCAAAAAAAAGAACTCTGAAATATTGAGAACTATGTTTTAACTTGTTATTATTTGTTATTTCTATTCCGGAAATAAACCTCCGTTTGTGTTGCACATAAGATTTCTTATTTTTATTTTTATTATTTGTGGAGGAAGTCAGTTCCCAAAAAAAGGCCAGGCGACCCCCACAACCTCTAGATATGTACTTTGTCTTCTCGCCATCCTTCCACAATTATTGCAATAGCTGCATGCTTCTGCCTTCCTTTGTGGCTGAACGCAATTCAAGCAACTTTCCCTCTGTCACAAGAATATATTCAGTGTCTCTGACATCATCTATGTATTCACTATTCACTCCATGTATCTGCAAAGCATATGAACTTGCAACCGCATCAACATATTTTGCAGTCGCTTTGGGCATTTCCCAAATTCTTTTTCCGTTATTGCTTCCAATTGCTAAGCTTGTGACCTGTTGACCAAGCATATGTTGGTGGGACTGTTCACATGCATATACTACTGTTAACAGTTCTTTTTCACTCTGTGCATATCTGGTCTCTGTCTGTAAATGATATGCTGAAGGTTGACCTTATTGTAGCAATTCAACTCCCATGCCTTTTCATTTGCATCACACTGAATGGGCAACGACTTTTTGTGATTATAGTATCTGGTGCTTCATTCACTAGCTTTTTGATTTTCTCAAAAGCCTCTTCATGGATTTACAACCATGTCCATTGCACATCTGTCTTTGTTAAATTTTGAATTGGAGACATCATGGCAGAGATTTAAGATAGAAACTTTGCCAGATAATTCGCAAATCCTCCCAATCATTGCACTCGATGTTTGTCGGACAGGGCATTCTTTTTTATGGCCTTTACTTTCTCAGGTTCAGAATGTAAACTCTCACAGGTTATCATGTGTCCCAGGATTGATGCAGATGTTTGTCGCAGATTCATTTTTTCTGTGTTCAGTCGCATCCCATGTTTTCGACATCTCTGCAACAGCTTCCTGAGCTTTGTCATGATCCACCTGTCCTTCCATGGTTTTACCTTTTCCCGCTACCAGAAGATCATCTACTTTATTGACAAACCCTTGCAAGTCGGCCACATTGTTATATAGCAGCCTCTGAAATATTTCCAGAGCCAGAGAATGGTAGTATGTAATGCTACTCTAGTGTCAGGCAATACCAGATTGCTCTGCTGGGCAGACTCGGAGGAGAGGGGAGGGGCGATCATATGTGGCTGATACTTTGTCAGGATTCCAGATGAAGAAATAATAAACTAGTTTCCTTTCAGGGAAAGCGAATTTTGGTGTTAAATGAAGATTACCATTTTGGACAGACTAAGTAAAAGATTGTCTGCCAAATAGACCACCTGGTTATATTAAAAAAAGGAATTTAAAACAAAATTTAGTTTTGATAATGGTTTTCTGATGGGGGAAGGATTGCAATTGACATGTTTGTTTTTGGATTTGAATGATGGGAGGGGAATGGCGGATGCACATCAAATGAAAGACAACCCCAGAAAGTTTGATAACCAAATAAGAGAAAAGGATTTCAGAAGGAAAAAAAAAAATGGGAAATGAAAAGGGTAACCATAGATAGCTGTCAGGGGACATAGTGTCTTTCATAAAATTAGAAGCCACTAAGTGAAAACGTCTTTTGCCATTTATTTACCAGCACAGACACAACGTCCGTTCTCATAGTGGTTCAAGTGCACACTTTCCTCCTCCGACCGACCCAGAATACAGAAACCCACTCTATGAACACAAAGAATCCAAAACTTTGAAATTTTCAAATGAAAAAAAAAAAACTATTTGAAAGAATTTCAGTTAAGTCTTGTAACTAAAAAACATTACTTAAATACAGAAATGACCCGAATTTAACTCTTGGCCTTCGGGCCAAGATCACAGTGTAATATCTGTTCTGATGCTACACTTCACCTTTTCGGACCTCAGTCCATGGAAGAGAAATCCTTCATGACTGAGACAATTTTTATTTTTGTTCCTATCCAGAGTGTCCCTTTTTGGGGAACTGGATTTTTCCTCCACATTAAAAACTGACCTTGTGTCTAACTCTGCCCTTATGGGGAGGCAAGTAAATAGAAATTATATATGGAATTATTTTGTGTAAATAATTATATTTGTTTATAAAAAAAAATGATCTCCGAGTTTTCATTAATTATTAATTGCTCGTTGATTTATGAAAATGATACATGTAAATGTCCATTTTTCTTGACTACTAAGGCAAGAAAAATGGACATTTACATGTATCGACCCAAGACCATTAAGGCTTTTAAATAGAAACACTTCCAGTTACCTGTACTGAATTATTTACTGTCAGGGAGTAAAGTCAGCTCGATCCCGGACCTGTGAAATGGATTTTGGTATATAAAATTAGATGAAGCCAGTAGTAGCTTGACAACATTTGTTACTCCATATGGTCGATTTTGTTGGAATATATAATACTACTGCTGGCAGTGGTGGCAATATACCACACTCTCTCTGTTGGGCATGCACACACGAAAGACAATATCCAAAGCTTGGATATCAGGATAGATCTAGAACAACCAAGTTATTCATAAATCAACGAGCTAACCAAACAGTCTACAACCCCAAACCGAGCTACAATTCCGATAAAAAATTTGTCGTTGGTGCTGTGGTCGGTTTTTTGCATCTTAGTACTGTTGTAATTAAGACAAGCGTATGGTAGCAAGAAAAATGTGAACACGGAGATTGTATATATACATATATATGCATATATTTATTCTCGACAAACGGGATGTTAGAAGAAAAAAAAAAAGGAAAGGATCGTTAGTATTTACTTGAAGTTGACTGGGACGACGATAAGGTATCGGCCGTGGCGACGTTGGTGAGAAGAGAGGTGGTTGATGTTTGGCTGGTGCGTCGGTGAAGTAGCAGTCGTGGCGACGGTGAAGACGACGATTAAGACGGCGTCGGAGAAGAGGAAGGTGCTGATGTTGACAGCGTTCGAGGCGAAGATGACGGCGTCGGTGATGGGAGGCAACAGCGACGATATTTTTCTTCCCGTTGTCAGTCTCTTGCATTAGTATCGCACCACATGCCACGTCGCTAGCGTCGGTGGTGAGTGTAAACAGCTTGGAAAAATCCGGAAATGAAATGATGGGTGGTGAAGAGAGTCATTCTTTAATTTTTTTTAAGGCTTTGTCGGCGCTCTCTGTCCATATGAAGGGTTTATTGATCTTGTTGAGATCATGTATGGGAGTCATGAGTTTTGAGAATGTGCCCGACCTGATTTGTTCCTGCAGGTGCGTCTCAAGGAACTGTTTGATCCATACCAGTCGGCCAATGAGGCTTTGTAACTCCTTCTTTGATGTTGGGGGCTTCATTTCTCGGATAGCTTGAACGTATTCGGGGTCAGGCTTGAAGCCTTCCTTGGTTATAATGCGACCCAGGAATTTTGCCTCGGTTGTGAGGAATGAGCACTTGTCAGGGTTTAGTTTGAGTCCAAAATTTCGGAGGGCGGTGAAAAGTTGTAAGTATTCGTCAAAAGTTCTTGCGTGAACCAAATTGTCGTCGATGTAGATCTAGGGAAGCAAAGTATGTGTTGCCTTTGCCGATCTTGTTGAATAACTGGTCAATTCTCGGTATTGGGTAAGGGTCTAGATCGACCAAGACTTTGTTCAGTGTCCTTTTGAAATTGGCTACTACGCGGACCGAACCGTTTTTCTTGCGCACGGCGAACACTGGGCTATTGAAGCCTTTGGGATTGGTGCATTTTTCAATGACGCCTTCATTTGCCATGCGATTGATTTCCGCGTCGACATCCGCTTCTAAGGCCTGGGCGATCGGGTGTTGCTTTTGACTGCGGGACTGACCGTTGGTTGGTATGCGGACGGGTCGGATGAATGTCCCCTTTTCGTTGTTATTTGTACCAATGATGTCTGCATATCTAATGAGTAGGTCAGCTGTAGCCCCCAATTCGTCACAACGAGGGTGGCTTGGTAATGACAGTCCAGTGTTTTGCTTCAGCCAGGTAAGTTTTTCCTCTAGTGTCCGGTTGTTGGGCTGGAGTTTCGTAGTTAAGTGACTTCGGAAGACAGCGGTTTCGGGTTCAAATGCCGAAATGTGGGTTAACGAAGCCGGCGGTGTGATGGGCGCTGAGTGTGTTAGGTGTCCCGAGGGAAGTATACGTCTGAATTCTACGGTAGAGTTCTGGTTGTCAATTACGTATGAGTTGAGCGTGTTATGGCGCAGGATATTTTGGCCGATCAGAATTGGAGTGTTTTGGGTTGTTACGAGTACGTTCACCCCTCTAAAAGTGGGGGAGTCAAAACTGCCAATAGTGGCGTCACTGGTTAATTCGCCGAAGGCGGTGATGCTGCTGTTGATGCCTTTCACTCGAACGTCAGTGTGGGCAATGTGTTTCTTAGCTTCTTTCGGAAGCTGACATAAAGGGATGATGCATGTAGAGCATCCCGAGTCTAGCATCGCGATGGCAGAGAAATAAATATCTTCGATTCTGAAAACAGACTGGACGAGTGGTGACTGGTGGTCAGGTCCTTGATGATTGAACATGTGATGGTTGATGTGGGGGTAGGGCGAACGAGCCATCACATCTCGTCCTGCCCGAAGTGAAAATCCTGGAGGTTTGTGGATTGTTGCGGCGATGTGGGTCTATCGGTTGATGGGTCGTTAGTATTTACTCGAAGTTGACTGGGACGACGATAAGGTATCGGCCGTGGTGACGTTGGTGAGAAGAGAGGTGGTTGATGTTTGGCTGGTGCGTCGGTGAAGTAGCAGTCGTGGCGACGGTGAAGACGACGATTAAGACGGCGTCGGAGAAGAGGAAGGTGCTGATGTTGACAGCGTTCGAGGCGAAGATGACGGCGTCGGTGACGAAGACGGCGGAGGCAGCAACGAACGCGAAGCGTGATGTGTTTGACTGGTCGGTCTGTCTAACTGCCGATTTGAAGATGCTGCCCCTTTTTTATATCGAGGCGCGATGAAAAAGTGGCTCGAGAAAGCCTGTGTTTAATTTAGGCGGGAGGCATTGTCATTGGCCAAAAAATATAAATGTTATTTTGCCAATGCCTGCGGAATTGCGCGTAAATCGCCTGAGATTTGTATTTCTGTTTTATAACAGTACCTCTGGCCATTTAGAGTAAGAGTCAACTACTATCAGGTAGTAAAAATCCTCCACGGGTCCCGCATAATCGATGTGGATCCTCGACCATGGTTGTTCAGTCTTAGGCCAAGGTTTATATGTTATTGGTGGTGCTTTTGCAGCCAAAACACAGCCTTTGCATCTATTCACCATGTCGGTAATATCTTGGTCCACAGCTGGCCAATAAACAAAACTTTTCATTAGGCTTTTCATTTTGTTTATTCTTGGATGCCCAATGTGAAAATCCCTGAATTCTTTTTTGAAAGATGACAACCCTTTCAACGTATAACAGTATTTTGTTGCAACCAGAAAAAATGTCTGAACTGGTGTCACCCAGTGCTAATTTCTGCTTCGTGGTTTGAATGAAGTTGTCATTTAGGGATTCTGACTTAATTTCCTGAAGTGTGACCGGCAATTCGCAGATAATATTGTTTATTATGGTTTTTACATCACTATTAATATGTAGTGCCACGATTACTAAATCTTCAAGAGGTTCCATTTTGGCAGGAATCAGTCTCAATATATCGTCTGCATGGGCTAGTTGTTTTGAGGGGAGAAATTGAATTGTAAAATTCTAATTCAGCAGAATAGTTCTCCATCTTTATAGTCGGTTCGCAGTGGATGTTTTTTGATCCCAAAAATGGATATCAACGGCTTATGGTCGGTTTGTAGAAAAAAATGTCTTCCATACAAGAACCGGTGGAATTTTGAAACTGCAAATATAATTCCTAGGGCCTCTTTCTCGATCTAAGAATAATTCTTTTCCGCTGGCAAGAGAGTTCGTGATGCGAAAACAATAGGCTGTTTCGAGCCATCCAGCATTCGATGTAGCATGCACGCCCGATGCCATATTGACTAGCGTCGCTAGCTACTATTATGTCCAACTGCGGGTTGAAATGTGCTAGGAATAGTTTTGAAGTCAGGATTCATTTTATTTCTTGGAATGATGTCTGGCAATCTTTTGTCCACTCCCAAGCCAGCAATTTCCAGCAATTCATTAAGTGGTGCGGCAATTTGTACATATTTAGGATGTACCCCTGGTAATAATTTGCCAAACCTAAAAGACTCTGTAATTGAGTTATGTTTACTGGTGCCGGCATTTCTTTAATAGCGGTCACCCTATCTGGGTCTGGGCGTCTGCCATCTTTATCGATTATTTGACCCAGGTATTTAATTGTTTGTAAAAAGAACTCGCATTTATCTGCTTTGATCATAAATCCATAATTTTGTATTCGACTGAATACTTGTCTGATATGTTTTTCATGTTCCTCCTTGCTTTTGCTCGCTATGATAATGTCATCAAGATATGCGATTGCGGTGTCCAAGCCGGACAGCATAGTATCCATTACTTGCTGGAATATTGCGGGTGCCACCTTGATACCAAACACGAGTCTTTCGTATCTGCACAAACCCCGATGAGTGTTAATACAGAGGAGGTTAGCGCTTTTGTCGTTTACCGGAATCTGTAGGTAAGTGTCACTTAGGTCGATCTTAGAAAAAAACTTGCCGCCATTTAATTTCATGAACACTACTTCTGGATTAGGTAATGGATAGTGAAAATCTTCTAAGGACCTGTTGAGTCCGGTTGCGAAGTCGGCACAAACGAGAATTTCCCTGGACCTTTTCTTTACGTAAACTACCGGAGCAGCCAATATTCAATTTTAACCAGTATACTGATGCTTTCTAATCTGCCTAGTTCCTGATTTATTTTGTTCAGAAAAGCGAACGGGTCATTACGTTTCTTTTTAAACACCGGTTGTGTGCCAGGTTTCAACTTAAAATCTGCGGCCATTTTTGTACATCTCCCCAGGCCAGGAGTAAATACGTTTGTGAATTCTTTTTTAAAACCAGTTATAAGTTTCTCCATTTCTGCTGGGCGGGTATCTATTTTCTTGCAGAATGGATATTTTTTTTTTTTTTTTTTTTACATAGGCATCACCACATTATCAAGGCCAAGAGGCCACTCAAGGATAAGGGTTAAAGAGTGTACAGTAGAAATTGGACATTATAGTAATCATTAGTAATGAAAATTTGGTAAAGTTGATAACTTATATGGAACGGCTCATCAAGAACTTATTTACGTTAGACTTGAAGACAACCATATTGTAGTCAGCCGGAAAGCAGGAAAACGGAAGACAATTCCACAGGCGTGCAGTTCTAAGAAAAAAGCTTTGTTCATGGAATCTACGTTTAGGTTTAGGCACAGATAAAGAGTGGGGGGAATTATTGATAGTGTTTACAGCTAGACGAGTGTTTCTTGTGAAAGTTTGGCGAGGAGGGACCATAGATTGAAGCTCAGTTGAACACTTTCCATGAAAATAACGATACATCAGAGACAAACTCGCAACATCTCTTCTGTGAGATAAAGGTTGCAAGGAAGAGAAAAGGACATCTCCTACGAGGCTACGAAGTCTATTTTGAACTCTATCAAGGCAGGCCAAGTCCTTTCTAGCAGCTCCTGCCCAGATGTGGCAACAGTATTCCATCCTTGGACGTACCTGGCTCTTATATAGATAGAGAATAGCATCAGCAGTGAGATATCTACTGGATCGATAGAAAGATCCCACCATTTTTCCAGCGGCCTTGGCAACAGATTTGATGTACGTGTTCCATTTAAGATCAGGAGTAATGGTCAAGCCAAGAAGTTTGTCAAAACTTGAGGCCTCCTGAAGACGAGAGCCATTCATTTCAATTGATGTCAGATGTGGATCAGAATGTTGATGATGTAAAGAGAGAAGCTTGGTTTTAGATGCATTAAAAGTAACCAGACATTCTTTACCCCATTGTACTACGTGCTCAAGATCAGAGGAGAGAGAATTGGAGAGAACTTGGTCGTTTACTGTCTTAGATGTGCTACCATAAATGGTAGTGTCGTCAGCATAGATGTCTACAAATGATGTAAGGATGTGATTTGGAAGATCATTAATGTAGATCAGGAAAAGAGTTGGGCCCAGGATGGACCCCTGAGGGACACCGGCATTAATACTGTGAGCTTCAGATTTTTGCCCCTCAACTACTACTCTTATGAACCTCTCAGAAAGAAATGATTTAATAATTGAGAAGACATTTCCAGCAATACCATAGCTAGAGATCTTATGAAGTAAACCTTTATGCCATACCCTATCAAAGGCCTTAGATATGTCGAGAGCAATTGCCCTAGAAAGGTTGCCTCCGTCGAGAGATTTGCTAATCCTATGAGATATTACTGTAAGCACATCTGCTGTAGGTCTAGCAGAACGGAAACCATATTGAGTGTCACTAAGAAGGTTATTTTTGTTGAGATGGTTGATTACTTCTGTATTTAACACAGATTCCAGCAACTTACTCATGACGCACAGGAGACTTATTGGCCTGTACTGAGAGGGGGATGAGCGATCACCTGAATTCTTAAATACAGGGCATACTGATGAAATTTTCCAGGGAGATGGGAAACAATTCTCCTTAAGACAACGTTTAAACAGTTTTGTAAGTATGGGCGCTAGTTCAGGTTGAAGTTTTTTGAGTACTATAATTGGAATACCGTCAGGGCCAGTTGCTTTACTCGAATCAAGGTTTTTGATTAGCTTGGCAACATCACGTACAGATATACGTATATCACATAGCGTGTTTTCTGATACAGGAGGAAATATTGGGGGTTGGCAGCCTTGATCGCAAAGGGTAGAATTAGCTGCGAAGTTCTTGACAAAGAGTTTGGCTTTGTCTGATGCTGACGAGATTACCTCAGGTCCATTGATAATAGTTGGGATGGAGCACACGCTTCTGTTCATGATTCTGTTTGCTATTTGCCAAAACTGGTGGGAACCAAGCCGCTGCTCAGCTACTTTGGACTTAACAGATTGAGCATACAACTCTCTTGCATTCTTTATTACTTTCTTACAATGGTTGTTGGCAGTCCTGAAAGCGGCTTTAGTTTTCATACATCTATTACGTTGGAAACAGTGGAAAAAGTGATTTCTGTGCGCAATGGCAGCAGCACATTCTGGAGAGAACCATGGCTGGCTGTTAGGTTTTTGCTGAAACTTTTTCGAGGGTATGAAACGGTCAATACCTACAATTAACCATTCCGTCAGGTCTAATACTATAGAGGACACATCCTTTTTAAACATGGAATGCAGAGGTAGATCAGATATAAATGTACGGAAGCTATCCCAGTCAGCCTTAGTGTATCGATATACTGTACGATGGAGAGGTACGTCTGGGGACTTATTACATTTCATTTTTATCTTAATTGATACAACAGAGTGGTCGGAAGAGCCAAGAGGCGACAGAACAGAAACTGAACATAGTTCAGGGCAAGTTGTGAGAAAAAGGTCTAGTAGGCTCGCATACTGGCCATGGAAGATCCCTGAAACGAAACTCCTCCATGCTGTCAGAATAGCAATACACATGAAAAAATTGAAATAGCTTAAAGTATTTCAATATTGGTATACATAGAAAGAGCTTGATGAGCTAAGAAAGAATCTTTTTAAATTTTAAAAATCTGATTCAAATTAAGGAAGTTATGACTATTTTTGTGCCTCACACGTTTGGATATTTTCCCCTCTTTAAGACCATATGCGTTTTGTCACATTTTTTACACTACTTTTTCAGTAAAAAATGTCATATCTTTGTTAAAACACTAGACTAAGCAATGAAATTTACCAAATAAGTGTATTTTTATACAAGGAATCAAAATATGCAACTGAAAATATCCAAAAGTCCATGGTTTCCAAATAATCTGCAGTAAATGTGCATAAATATGCAGCAATTCCTTAAAAATGCCATGTATCCATAAATAGAAAAGAAGTTGGAGAACTCAAAGTTGAATTGTAATGTGCATTACGTACAAAAAACTTAAATCTAAACATAGGACCATTTAAAAATGAATATATTGCAATATTTCTTTGGTATTATTGTAGATTAACACCTTCTGTTTAACCCCACCCAACCCCTTCTGACCACCCCTCCAAAAAGTGATTCTACCTTTTTAGGCAATTATGTATGAAATGCCATGAAAAACTTTAATGAAAGATAAACAAATTCTTTTAGAATTTAATGTAAAATAATTCCCCATTACAGGTCATTCTAGCGTTTTAGGGCAGTTAACTGTTTTTCTTTATGAGAGATAAATCCTGTATGCTTTTTGTTTTATTTTTTTAAGACAATTATGTGTGGTTTTAAGAGGGTTTCTATGCAATGAGAATATGGGGAGGGTTGCTATTCGGACTTTGAATTAATTGTAGGGCTAAGGGAAATTATGTGGGAACATACTGAAAACTTGACAAAAACAATATTAGAGGGGGGGCGTTTAGTTTCACAAAAATGTAATGTAAAATAATTCACCATTTCCAGCATTTTAGGGCAGTTAACCAATTTTTTATGAGCATTTTTCTTTAAGCAAGGATCTATTTTTTGTTTGTTTGGTTTAGATGCTTGTGTGTGGCTTACAGAAGTATTTTGTTGGGGGGGTTGCCACTCGAACTTAGTGTTATTGTTAGGGTTAAAGAGTGTTTTAGGAGGAGACTTGCCACACATAACTTTAGTAGGTGGGTTGCTAACAGTATTTTGTTTTACTATTTATTTTTAAATTGTTACCAAGACTTCAAATATTTAAGTGTCAACTGACATTTGTCTTGTTCTCTGGAAATGCTCAACAGTCAACACTATTTGTGCGTTTATATTACTTGCCACAGAGGTCGAAAAAGTTGTCCAAAAAATAAAAAATAAAAAAATAAAATTATAACAAATAAACGTTATGCAAAGCATGTTTTTATTTAATGTAACATGTTTATTCAGTTCGAAAACCATACAGTGCTTACCGATGTATTGGAAAGTTAAAAATGGCAACCGACTATCTCTTTCACACGGTAAGTTTGGGAAAATGAGTTAAAAATAAAAAACTAGATAAAATACTGTTAAAAACCCGCCGAATAGTTTCTAACAGTATTTTGTCTATTTTTTGTTTATTTATAACCCATTTTCCCAAACTTACCGCCTCAAAGAAAGAGTCGGCCGCCATTTTAAATTTTTGAATACATCGGTAAACTATGTTTTTCAAGCTGAATAAACATTTTACATTAAATATAAACACTAAAAACATATCCAGTTAGGTAGAAAAGTAACTTATCTTGCCTTTGATAACATTTATTTGTTATATATTTGTTTTTTGACAACTTTTTCAAATCTATTTGTATAGTAGTACAAACGAGATTTTCATACATCTTTTGATTTTGAAAAAAAACATTTGTGGCTGTTCGCAGTAAAACATTGTTTTAATTCGCTGTTCAAAACTAATGCAATGAATAAAAGTGCATGCAAGCTATATATCTACAAAAGTTTACTTTGTTTTTTAACCATGTTTTTAAATTTGACCAGAAATGTGAGAAATTATAATGGATTCATAATGCCGAATTGGTTGGGATTGTTATTATACATTCTGAAAACCGAATAATTCTAAACTAATGTTATTCTGATAACATTCTCTAATTAAACATATCAGACCATTTATATTCATATTTTCATGCTTTTCTTAATTCGTTCGTGAATAAAAATTAAAGAACGCGTGTTGTTTATACTGTGCTATGGCTAATACTACAACTGCTGCAGCGCTGCTGCTACTAATACTAACTTAATTTGACCAAACTCGAAAAATAAACATTTTTTTCAGGTAGGTCCTTTTAAATTATTATCAATTACCACGGTCCTACTCAACATAAAATAATACTTCTAATTGATAAAGATAGTAAAAAGAATGATTTATTTAGTAGTAGGTGTCCGATTAAATTTTTTTTCAAAATGTTCGATACTATTAAAGTCTTATTTTTAACACAACAAAAACAGAAATGGTCAAAAATATTTCGGACACTTGACAGTATTAAGATTAACACCTCTTCTGATTGGTTCCCAAATTTCATGACGAAATTCTTCATACAATCACGGTACGGACCTTTAGAAAACAGGGGGGGTCATTACAAAACCTTACAAAACCTTACCGAAAACGCCATTTTATGACGTTCACATTTTTATCACTTTATTTGCTTAAAACTCTTAAAATATATAATGTACATCCATATTTATTAATTCATTTGAAAGTATATTCATTTTCGAACAAAACAAGTAATAATTTGAAGACTTGAAATGCTTTGGTTTGAAAAATATGGCTATTTTAGTAGAACTACCTTGAAATCTGTAATTATCCAAAGCGTTTTTTTTCGTCCGTGTGTATTACTAGTAAGAAACGAACAGGTTCTCACTATTTTTTAGCACATACAATCTTAGTTTTTTTGTTTTCCTCCATAAAGTGACATTTGTAATTAATTCACCTTCAAAATGAATATTTGTACCATTAACGGCCGTCGCCGTTCTGTTAGTTTTTAACATAGTCGGCTTTCGTAATATTTTCCACATTTTGAGATTTATTATTAAAAGATCCGATCCACTGTCTAATTGGAATTTAATAGCCTTGCCGAAAATGTTAACCGTTACATATTTGCGTAGATTTTCATCTACGACTTCCTTAGTTCTGATTTGACATACATGGTTTCTATTCTGAGTTTTTACAGTGTGAACTTTTATGACCGGTCTTATTGCATAAATGGCATCTTTTTGTTAAAAATGGGCAATCCCTTACTCAATGTATTCCACCACATCTAAAACAAACGCTCTGTGCTTTTAGTTTTTCTGAATTTCGGTGGGTAGTGTCTGTGTACCATTTCGACGGTTTTTTCTTAGTTACTTTTTTTATATTCGCAATACCTGCTTCGATATTTCTGGCATCTTTTTTATAATTTCTACTTTTTGACAATCCTCAGTCAATTTTTGACGTGTTTAGTTCAGTTCATTTTCTAATTTTGTAAGGACTCTGCGCTTGATTTCCGCATCTTTTCCTAAGGTTAACCCTTGTGAAAACACAGGACATTAAAAATTGTCTGCTGTTAGTTCAGACAACTTAAAGTCATCAGTGTTATTTCACTACAGCTGCGTAGGTGGCAAAATCGTCATTATCGTCTTTTATCACATTCAAACATCTCCAACGCTTATGGAAAAGACATTTTCATCGAGAAAAGTTCTGTTAACAAATTTACCGTCTCATTGAATGATAAATCTGCTCTTTTCCGAGGCAAGATGTAATCCACGAATTTATGCTCAGCCGTTTCCAGTTTTCGTAGTAGAAGTCTGGTTTTCTTTTGATCAGACCAGTTGCTGCAGTCAATATTAAAAAAAATCTTCATAACGCCGAAAATACACTGCAAATGATTTTTCCTCTTCCTCGTACTTACAATTGTCTATCGCGGTCCATATTGTATTCTGAGAAAATGCTGAATTGCTTTCGGCGTTCGCATTATTCTTAATTTCTGTAAGCAATTCCTCTGTTCATAATTGATGTTCGGCTAACTGTTTTTGAACTTTCTTTTGCTGTTCCTCAGTTCATATTTGACATTTCGTCCATTTTGCTTTGTCAGCATGAGCAATTGCTGAATTTTACAAAACCGTTTTATTCTTTCTTATTTCTTCCTCTAGACAATAAAACGAACAGAAAAAAAAAACATAAATATATAAAAGGTTCATTGTCTAAAGAAAAAAAGAAAAAATCAAGTGTATATTTTTCTCCGGAGAGAAAAAAAAAATAACGCCCAATTTTAGCAGCGAAAACCACAAGTGACGAATTCTTTTCCAAAAGTATAAAAATTTACATTTCTAAGTCGCGACAAACCTTTTTCTTTTTGCAAAAGTACAGCTCTATCTTTGAAAGTCGTGACGAACTTTCTTCTTTTCAACTCTTTTTTTTTTTTTTTTTTTTTTTTTCCCGTAATGATCTGCATTTTTTTTTTTTTAAGTTACCATGAACCTTTCAGTTGCAAGTGTTATATTAGACGCTTCCTTAATCTTGATAACGTTTGAGTCCGACGTTGTTAGTATTTTAGAATACTATTTCAACGCAAGTATTTTTTTTTTTTTTTTTTTATTCAATGCCGTTACTGGTTTGATTTTAGTATGCTCCTTGAGTCCAATGTCGTCAGTGTTTAGTTTTTTAGAACAGTTTTTAAACGTGAGTACGTTCTCCGAATCCAATGTGGCCAGTGTTATGGCTTGCAATAAGCCACAAAGAAAACAGAACAACGGAATAGAGTTTAAACAACAACTGGAACAACAACGTAAAAAGATTACAATTGAAAAGAGTAGTAAACGTCACCGAGCAGGCGAGGGACGCTCTAGTGTTTAATCCACACCTGGGATCAAAAGGTCTATGGTTTATATAATGAATAGAACAGTCCATTTGGAGGGTGATTCCCCACAACAGTAAATTAATAAGTTGGACAAGTTTTTAATGTTAGGTAAATTAATAAGTTGGACAAGTTTTTAATGTTAGGTAAATTAATAAGTTGGACAAGTTTTTAATGTTAGGTAAATTAATAAGTTGGACAAGTTTTTAATGTTAGGTAAATTAATAAGTTGGACAAGTTTTTAATGTTAGGTAAATTAAGCTTCCAAGATAGGATAACTCTGGATTGAAGCAAAAATAAAAATAACTCCAGCCTCGGACTTCTTCACTGACAGAAGACAAAATAGACCAAAAAGGCCAACATTCATGTTTTTATCTATTTTTACTAATTTTCCAGCATTTATTATATTTAATTGTCAATAGATTTTTACACCTTTTTTAAGATGTAACTTGAACTGTAACTTCATTAAGGTGTGGATATTTATTAAATGTCAACACCTTAATAAAGCTACAGTTCATGTTGTTACAAACGTTTTACTTGAATAAACCATGGGTTCTTTATTTAAAAGGTTTTTCTGATATAATTTATTTAAAAGGTTTTTCTGATATAATTTATTTAAAAGGTTTTTCTGATATAATTTATTTAAAAGGTTTTTCTGATATAATTTATTTAAAAGGTTTTTCTGATATAATTTATTTAAAAGGTTTTTCTGATATAATTTATTTAAAAGGTTTTTCTGATATAATTTATTTAAAAGGTTTTTCTGATATAATTTATTTAAAAGGTTTTTCTGATATAATTTATTTAAAAGGTTTTTCTGATATAATTTATTTAAAAGGTTTTTCTGATATAATTTATTTAAAAGGTTTTTCTGATATAATTTATTTAAAAGGTTTTTCTGATATAATTTATTTAAAAGGTTTTTCTGATATAATTTATTTAAAAGGTTTTTCTGATATAATTTATTTAAAAGGTTTTTCTGATATAATTTATTTAAAAGGTTTTTCTGATATAATTTATTTAAAAGGTTTTTCTGATATAATTTATTTAAAAGGTTTTTCTGATATAATTTATTTAAAAGGTTTTTCTGATATAATTTATTTAAAAGGTTTTTCTGATATAATTTATTTAAAAGGTTTTTCTGATATAATTTATTTAAAAGGTTTTTCTGATATAATTTATTTAAAAGGTTTTTCTGATATAATTTATTTAAAAGGTTTTTCTGATATAATTTATTTAAAAGGTTTTTCTGATATAATTTATTTAAAAGGTTTTTCTGATAGAAGTGTATCTACTCGGAAATACAGAGTGAAACGATAGAATTGTTGCCATAGAAAAGACATAATTTCATTTCTGTTTGATGTAAACCAGTTTTCTTTTGTTGCAGAACATTCACTAGTTAACCAGTTGTGTACAAATCCACAGAGCAATAGGAACCTATCATGTCTGAAAGTGACACAATGTTCAATGAGTGAGATTGGAGATGTGCCACCGTACAACTCATGCTCTCTACTAATCCAAGTTATGACAACAAGACCATTGCCAGCACCTTCAAAATGCAAATCCCATGGTTCAATGCTTGAGGACAAAGATGAATAAAGTTTCCAGCCAGTTATTGTGTTTGGTGTCGTATCAAGTGAGGACCACATCATGCCACCTCACCTCTTCGAAATCGGCTTGAAAATCAAAAACAAAATGTTGAATAGTGTGGTGATCCCCCTGGTGCAATCAGGTGGCTGCTGGCAGACCCTGAGTGTAGCAGTAGGACTTGCCACCAGTCTACATGTCCAGAGAGACCCAGGCTTTAAGAGTGTTACAAGTTTTTACCCTTCTGTCACTGGCCACCCTCCTTCTCTGACCTAAACCCGATTAACTACTTTGTTTGGTCATATGTTGAGAACATCACCAACATGACCTCCCACAACACTAAAGTTAGCATGATCACCGTTATCCACTGAGTATTCACCTTACTCCAGCCAGCACTTGTGAAAAAGGCATGCTATCAGTTCCAGATCCGTATCAGTGGTGATTGAGGTCGAATAGATGTCAGCTCTCCTACATAATCAAGTTACCTGAATTAATTTTTTTCAATAAAAGGTTTAAAATAAAGCTGTAGTGTTATATTTTTAAGGTGAAAAATTTATTGTTCTACCTTGTAAATTAACTTACCCAAACAATAAATTCAGTTGAACTAATGTTGGTGGCAGTTATGGCCCCAGAATTCAGAATTAATTATATCATTGTATTTTCCTTGCCAACACTGGCAATGACTGGAATTGCAGAAAGAACAGTTTGCACAAAATAAGATTTGAGATGCTCATTAAGACACAACAATGTATAAAATTAAATTTTAGAGAATACAGCACTATATAAAATGTAGATTCTTTTTAAGAAACCTTTCTGAATAATTTAATGTTTAGAGTCTAAAACATAGCAGGTGACTGATATTTGTGAATATGATACTTTGTGATCTATATGAGAGAACAGCAGAAATGTAAATATTGTTTTCTAGATAAGGCTTTTCTTATATCTTTTCTTTTTTCTTTCTTTCAGAATGCAACTTTTATTGCCCAGAACAAAAACTTGCAAGGTCAGCTACAGATTGCGACTGATCAACTTGAGAAGGCAAGAGATGAGAATCAGAAACGACATCTTCAGCTGAACACCTTGCATGAACAAAACCATTCCCTGCACTTACAACAGGCCAAATTCCAGGTGGAAAATAAAACTCTTCAGACTCAGTGTACTTCATTACTAACTCAAAACTCTAACCTTCAAACCCAGTTGAACAATATAGAAATTGAGAATGAACGGCAACTACAAAAAATTGATGACATACATGGCCGTTTTGATAGCCTAGTTTCTGATCACGAGAGTCTGCAGAAACTGCATAACGATTTGACAGCAGAGTACGAATCTCTTCTCTTAGAACACGGATCACAGAAATCAATCCACAAGTCAACACGCAACGAGATGAAAGACCTGCAAGACCAACTGTCCATTTTGTTGCGAGATAAGAATGATGTGAACAAGCTGCAAGAGATGCTAGAAAAAGAACGGGAACAACTGAAGGTCGAGTCGAAGTCACTCAGCAATTTGCAGATGGAGTACAATCAGCTGAGGAACCAATTTGACAATTTGCAGTCTGGTCATGGCCGGCTAGAGAAAGAGCATCATGAACTGATCACAGATTACAAGCGCATAAAATCAGAATACAACAATTTGCAGCTGCGTTTTACAGAACTCCAAGGAGAAGCTGCTGAAAATAGGGAGCAGCTGAATAGTGCAGACCTGGAAATGACCAAACTTGCCACTCGGTGTGAGGTAAGAGCAGTTTATACTTACTGTCAAGTTTGTTTTTTATTCTTCCAAAGGTTTTTGTTGAGGAAAAATAATTTTGTGATATCACAGCTTTAATATACTTATCCCTAACCTGACTGACCAACAGCAATGATTGATTTAAATCTAATGTAACATGTACAGGAGATAGAAAAAGGGTGCAGCGCATCCTAAGTAAAACAAAAAAAGTGACAGCAATTAAAACTATTGTCATTTTAAAAAATTATATTGAGTAGCAAAAATATTTGCCTATGAATTCGTTAACTTTTTTTAATTTCCGGTCATCACTAAGTAGCATTAAAAGCGTATGCTCTATTTCGTGGACATCATCATATGTAATTTGCTTCAACAAGTCATATCTTTTATTTGTAGGTCAATTTTTAAAAGAATTACATTGCTGGAAAGAGAATAGAATAAGCTTTCCAATGATAATTTATTTTTCTTTTATGTGTTCAAATGTTTTTATGCTCCAAATTAAAAATGAAAAAACGGTAAAAGTGATGACAGCAAAAAGGGAAACTGTTTTTTCAATGTTTACATTTCATACGTTACGTTTGGATACATATGTGCAGGATCAAATTTGATTGGATATGGCTGAAATTTTACAGGTTATATAAACATAGAAGTCCATCTCTACTGGACTTTGATTATATTTTTACAATCACAGGAAGCAAAGTTACGACCGAGCAAAGTTGACGAAGAATATTTCAAAATTGATGCCATAAATCGGTATATATCATCCATTTTCATATAGATAATAGTTTCAGAATTATTTTCATGTATATGTAAATATTTGATAATTGTGCGGAAATTTCTTTAAAATGTTAGCTTTTATAGAAATTCAAGTCTGCTTAACGAGGAATTGCTATCGAGTCCACTTCGTTTGTATTCTCTTAAAAAATTTTCTGCTTTCAAAACGAAAGCAGAAAAATCAATTTTATTTTTTCTTCTGAGTTTGTCAATTTAAAGAAAATTATTTTCAAGTTTTTCAAATTTGATTTCCAAACAATACTATTTTGTTTTTAATGCTTTTAGTATACATGTACAAAAAGCATTAAAAAACAACAAAATGTATGAAGTACATGCGTTTCTGTTATCATTGTATTTATAATTTCTTACTTGTACTTAAGGTAGAATTGTTTTTAGTGGTAAAAAAAATATAACAAATAGGAGGTACTTGTGCACTTATGCTACCATACTGAAATAATGTTATTATTTAGAAACCCATTCTTAACATGGGAAGGAAGAGTATTTTGTTACCTATTCTGTACTTTCACCTAACAATTAAATAAAATATGTTGTGAAACTTAATTTATTTTTTTCGAATCTGTAAAACAAACCCGTTTTGTTTTTAACTGTGGATATTTAAATAATAATAATGATAATAATTAGGCGGTTTGATAATGAATTTCATTGTGATGCATTTTGTAAATTTTTACCTTGTTTCCACCTTAACATTTTTCTTTAAAATGATTACCTTTTAAGATTTTTGGGTATGCTGAAAACGAATTTTACTTTTAAATTTTCCCCAAGTAAGGAGATTTCTGGATATTAAGCAATGTCATTTCTTATGTTATTGCTGGTGGCTATCTTGGTATGTGCATTTGCGCATAGTTTCTCGGGTTTACGTTTGCGCGCTCGCGCATACCAAGATGGCCACCAGCAATAACATAAGAAATGACATTGCTTAATATCCAGAAAACTACTTATTTGCAGAAAATTTAAATGTGATATTCGTTATTACCTTAAAACCTATAGAAGTAATCATTTTAAATGTTAAGGTGGAAACAAGGTAAAAAACTACATTTCTTTGTTTGCTTGTCAGGATTCCTGGTATTTATTATCAAGCATAAATAAAGTGGTGTAAGCAAGTGCAACCTCGAAGCACATATAAGGTAAATTAGGGTCTTCTCTGGAGATATCCCTTCTACACGAAAATCTTTAATATAGGCACATATTCCATGCGCATGGCGATCTTGGGGGTCAGATTTAGCTGTTAAGTTAGAGTATCCATTAATTATGAACTCTTCTAGGGAAGTGGTCGGCCTATGCCAGTTTCGCTTAGGAACAGTATGTCCGGTTTCCTCTCTTGCAATTGGGTTTCAGCCTCTGGAAGGTTGAAACGTAGACCCCTGATGTTGAAGGAGACATGGGAGTAGGGGTCTACGTTGGAGGATGGGGTTCTAGGTTTGTTTGTGTTTTTTTTTCTGGAGATAATTCATGTTGAGGTTTTGGGATTTGTGGAACAGGTCAACAGACTTGGTTAGAGATGGAAAGTAAGAGAAAAGACGGGAATTTTTTTTTTTTCTTTGTAGGCATAAGGTTAAAGCTGTAACAATTACTCACTAGTATGACATCGAGAGGCTCTACCTGAAACTACTGCATGGTCCAGAATCCATTCACCAAATGGCAATACAGCAGTCCCAGTACTTTGCACCTGCTGATAGGACAGCCTCCTTAGTGGCTAATCCAAGGTTCGGCTCTCTGACTATCAGGTGGATAACGTCAGCCCAGATGAAACGTTTACCTCCAGCACCCTTACTAGTGACATGACCACAAGGATAGACATAGAAACAGAAAATTTCCAACATCTCAGACTACTGTTCACGCAAGTACAGCAGCTTTTTCTTCACCCTTTATCAGAAAAATCGCTTATTGGAAATGAGGACTGAAGGACAAATAAGGAGAAGCGGAAGTTACTGGAGCTACCAATAACACATCCACATACATTATCTACTCTCCATTTAAAAAAAAAAAAAAAAAAAAAAAAAAAAAAAGGAAAGGTAAAAAATAAAAGGGTCAGAGATAAAGAGGTTAGAAAAATAAATAAAAATATTAGGTATGAGTGACTTATTAATATCTACTTAGTATAAGTCAGTTACTCCATTTAAAATTTTGGAAGATATTTGAAAATAGTCTCCCCTCCCATATTAATGCGTAAATTTGAGATGTTATACACATAAATTACGTATAAGGTATGATTAATAGTAATAAAAACAAACCTTTCTTTTTCTTTCTGTTTTTTTTTTTTTTTTTTTTTTACAGTGATCGCCACTTATCAAGGCCCGGAAGCCACTCAGGGATAAGGGTTATTGCAAGTATATTACGTTAGTGTGGAGATTTGATAAAGTGTTTACTTAAGGGGGGGGCGGTTCATTAGGAATTTGTTAATGTTGGACTTGAAGACATCCAAGTTGTAGTCTGGTGGGAAGCAGGTAGACGGAACAGTTCCACAGGCATGCAGTTCTAAGAAAGAAGCTTTGTTCATGGAATCCACATTTTGATTTAGGCACAGATATAGAGTGGGGGAAATTTTTCACAGTGGATTCAGCTAGACTGGTGTTTTTTGTGAAAGATTGACGAGGGGGGGGGGGCCAGAGATTGGAGTTCAGACGAGCACCTGCCATGGAAATAACGATAAAACAAGGATAGGCTCGTAACGTCTCTTCTGTGGAAGAGAGGTTGCAGGGTAGAGAAAAGGGCATCCCCCACTAAACCATGAAGTCTATTTTGTACTCTGTCAAGGCAGGATAGGCTGTTTTTAGTAGCTCCTGCCCAGATATGGCAACAGTATTCCATCCTTGGACGTACTTGGCTTTTATATAGATAGAAAATTGCATCAGTAGTGAGATATCTTCTAGAGCGGTAGAAGGATCCCACCATCTTTCCAGCGACCTTGGCAACAGACTTGATGTAAGTGTTCCATTTCAGATCAGGAGTAAAGGTCAAACCCAGAAGCTTGTCAAAACACGGGGCCTCACCCAGGCGAGAGCCATCCATCACAATTGATGCCAGATGGGGATCAGAGCGTTGATGATGTAAGGATAGGAGTTTGGTTTTGGATGCATTAAAGGTAACCAGCCACATCTTCCCCCACTGAACCATGCGCTCGAGATCATAGGAGAGAGAATCAGAGAGAATTTTATCATTTACAGCCTTTGATGTGTTGCCGTAGATGATCGTGTCATCAGCATAGATGTCAACGAATGATTTACGTATGTGTTTAGGGAGGTCATTGATGTAGATCAGGAAGAGAGTTGGGCCCAGAATTGACCCCTGAGGGACTCCAGCATTTATATTGCAGGCCTTCCGATTTCTATAAGATGTAAGTATATAGAAAATTTCCCTCCTTTCTCTTCCTATCAAATTATTATTTTATGCTTTAAATCATTTGTCAAAGAAAATTATTACTTCACCTTTCAGATTTTTTATGTTGAGGAATTGCACAGTAAATTGTGACAATATGCGAACGGAAAATAAAACATACTTCATCAGTCAGCCTCTAGTTCCTCATTTTCGCAATCTTGCTACCATTACATATTTTTATTTTTCTGGTTTAGAGTTTTATTGAGATGAATTTTTCTGGTTTATTTTTCTGGTTTTATTGAGATGAATTACTAATTAGGAATCTAACATAAATATGTAAAAAAAAAAAAAAAAAAAAAAAAATTAACTAAATATTAAAATAACCACCTTCAACCAGTTTCTACTGAAAGTATTTTGATGGCAATCCCAAGAATAAGAATATAGCTGCTTGTAAGTTATGGCAAACCATCACATCAAAGGGTGGCAAATTAACAAAAACTTTTACAATAACTAATATCTTAAAAAAAAAAAAATCATCTTAGAAAGGTTCATTCAAAAGAAGCAAAAGTTGTAGATAAGTAAAGGAAGCACAATTAATATTCAGAGACAGACATTCTAGGAACAAGTAATTACAAGCCTCCAGTGAAACACCAAACTACTATAAAATCAATATTTACCAAAAAGAAAATTTGAGATATTAATGATTACAGGTCACAAGCGATCCATTATCTGATAAGAGAAATGATTGCTGTTGATATTCAACCAGATTCTGTAACATCTGACATTGGATTTAATAGGCTTATTGCAAAACTTTGTTCAAATTACATCGTTCCATCAAACACGTACTTCACTCCAAAATAATTTTCGATATATTTACAAAAGTAAAACAAAAATTCAATTGTCCCTTGCTGAAATTAGCAGCATTTCATAAAATATAGACATTTGGACAACTACAACAGATAATACTCCCTTTCTAAGTTTAACAGGTTATTGATTTTCAAATGACTTTTAACAACGAAGAGCTGTGCTTAGTGATTCCATTCTCTGGTGCACACACAGGTGTAATAATAAGTGAAGAATTGCACAATGTTCTGGATAAGTATAAAATCTACAATAACATTTTCTTAGTTTTGTGGATTTCAGGAACAAATATGGCTGCTAATGTCAGAATGTGATTTAGAATAACTATCACACATTGTAACTCAGTTTGTGAACACAATCATTAGTCTCACTTTAACCGCTTTCTATTAACAATTAGTAAATTAACTGAAGGATCAGTTTAATTTGGAAAAACAAATTCATTCAAGATGTGATCACATGGTGGAATTCAACATATTATATGCTGAAAATTAAGAACAATGAAAAGCTCTTGTAATGTGTGCTGTTGATAAGATTCCTACCTCAGCAACTTGCCAATGGGGACTTGTTTGAAAAAATATCCAGTTCCTGTGTGCATTTGAAGAAATCACCAAAGAAGCAAATCACAGAACATCAACCATATCAATAGATATAGCTACAAATTTAGCTTTGAGGTTATGTCTTTCAAAAGCTGTCCAATCTAATTCTTGTATTTCTAACTTTAGTGGAATCCTTTTTACCATTGTTGAACAATTCAGGTTGTCAATCAAAACAAGATTTTCATCCTATCTAAATGATAAAAACTTGTGTGTGTCTACTTTTTTAGATCCATGATTCAAATATTAATTTTAAAAGATTGGCATAGAAAGCATAGAATTGGATTCTACATCTACTTTTCACTGTCAATTTCAGTATCAAATGTTATAAACATAATTTCAAAATATCACAAAAACTATTAAAAGATCTGGAATTTTTATTTTATTTTTTTTTTTGCATGGTGGTCACCACTTATCAAGGCTCGGAAGCCACTCAGGGATAAGGGTCATTGCGTGTACAATAATCAATGAGATAGTATTGTAGTAATCATTAGTATTGGAGATTTGATAGTGTCTTAAGAAGGCAGTTTGTCAGGAATTTGTTTATATTGGACTTGAAGACATCCAAGTTGTACTCGGGTGGGAAACAGGCAAACGGAAGAGAGTTCCACAGTCGTGCACTGCTAAGAAAGAAGCTCTGCTCATGGAATTTACGTTTGGATTTAGGCACAGATAAAGAATAGGGAAAATTAATGACAGTAGTTTCAGCTAGACGGGTGTTTTTCATGAAAGATTGGCGAGAGAGGATGAGAGATTGGAGCTCAGACGAGCACTTGCCATGAAAATAACGATAAAACCAAGACAGGCTTGCAATGTCTCTTCTGTGGGAGGGAGGCTGCAGGGAAGAGAAAAGGGCATCCCCCACTAAGCTATGAAGTCTATTTTATACTCTGTCAAGGCAGGATAGGCTGTTATAAGCAGCTCCTACCCAGATGTGGCAGCACTACTCCATACTTGGCTGTTATACAGATAGAGAATTGCATCAGTAATGAGATATCTTGTGGAGCGGTAGAAGGATCCCACCTTCCTCCCAGTGTCCTTGGCAACAGAGCTGATATACGTGTTTCATTTCAGATCAGGAGTAAAGGTCAAACCCAAAAGCTTGTCAAAACATGAAGATGCATTATTAGATGCATTAAAAGTAACCAGCCACCTCTTCCCCCACTGTACCATGCGCTCAAGATCAGAAGAGAGAGAATCAGAGAGAACTTTGTCATTTACAGCCTTTGATGTGTTGCCATAGATGGTCGTGTCGTCAGCATGGATGTCAACGAATGATTTAAGTGTTTTGGGAGATCATTGATGTAGATCAGGTAGAGAGTTGGGCCCAGGATGGACCCCTGAGGGACTCCAGCATTAATACTGTGGGCCTCTGATTTCTGCCCATCAACCACTACTCTTATGAACCTATCAAAGAGAAATGATTTAATGATTGAGAAAACATTTCCAGTGATACCGTAGCTGGAAATCTTGCGAAGTATGCCCTTTTGCCATACCTTATTGAAGGCCTTTGATATGTCAAGAGCAATTGCACTGGAAAGGATGCCTTTGTCAAGAGATTTACTAATCCCATGAGATTATAACCGTTAGCACATCTGCTGTAGATCTTCCGGAGCGGAAACCATATTGCATATTACTAAGAAGGTTGTTTCTGCTGAGGTGGTTGACTACTTCTCTAATTAATATGGATTCCAACAACTTACTCATGACACACAAGAGACTTATTGGTCGGTACTGAGGGGGAGATGACTTTTCACCTGAATTCTTAAATACAGGGCATACTGATGAGGTTTTCCAGGGTGTGGGAAAGCACTTCTCCTTAACGCAACGTTTAAACAGTTTTGTAAGTATGGGGACAAGTTCTGGTTGAAGCTTTCTCAGCACTATAACTGGAATGCCCTCAGCGCCAGTTGCTTTACTGGAATCAAGATTCTTGATTATCTTGGCGACTTCACGTATATTGTATTGCGTGTTGTCTGTTATAGGAGGAAATACAGGGAGTTGATGGCCTTTGTCGCATAGGGTAGAATTAGCTTCAAATTCTTTGCAAATAGTTTCGCCTTGTCTGATGCTGACGAGATGACCTCAGGTCCATTGATGATGGTTGGGATAGAATGCATGCTTCTGTTCAGGATCCTGTTTGCTATTTGCCAAAGCTGGTGGGAACCAAGCCGTTGCTCAGCTACTTTGGATTTAACGGACTGAGTTTTTATTACTCTTTTACAATGATTGCTGGCAGTCCTGAAAGCAGCTGTAGTCTTGGTACATCTATTACGCTGGTAGCTATGGAAAGGAAAAAGTGATTTCTGTGCGCGATGGCAGTAGCACATTCTGGGGAGAGACCTGGCTGGCTGTTAGGTTTTTGTTGGAATTTTTGTTGATGGTATGAATCGGTCTATGCCTACAATTACCCATTCGGTCAGGTCTAATACTATAGCGGACACATCCTTTTTAAACAAGGTAGATCAGATCTGAATGTACAGAAGCTATCCCAGTCAGCCATAGAGTATCGATATACAGTAAGGTGGAGAGGTACGTCTGAAGTCTTATTACATTTCATTTTTGTCTTAAGTGCTACAACCGAGTTGTCGGAGGATCCCAGAGGAGATAGAGCGGAACATGGACATAGCTCAGGGGAAGTTGTGAGGAAAAGGTTTAGAAGGCTTGCATACTGACCGGTAGTATCGGGCACATGGGTGGGTTCATGAACAATCTGAGTAAGGTCATAGGCAATGGAGAAGTCATGACAGAACCTCTCCTCATCATCTGTCTTTTTTGAATGGGTCAGCTATTCCTCATTTATGGTCATTGAAGTCACCGCAAATGTGAATGTTAGCCTGGATGTGGTCAATTTTCTCAGATATACTCTTAAAGATAGTAACGCCACTGTTGTGGGGGCAATAGAGGGCAAATATAAATGCAGTGGTGTAAGAAAGTGCAACTCGGAAGCACATATAAGGTAAATTAGGGTTTTCTCTGGAGATATCCCTACCACATGGAAAGCCATCTTCAATGTAGGCACATATTCCATGTCCATGGCGATCTTGGGGGTCAGATTTAGATGTTAAGTTAGAGTAGATTTTGCATGCCTCATCATCATCATCATGACGGGCTCCTTGCCCGGACCAATATGACTCTTCCTCTCCAGAGTTTCCTGTCTTCCATTAGTTGCCTCAGATCTTCAGGTTCACAGTTGGCGTCGTGTTGGATGTACGTGGATCTAGGTAGTCCTCTGCTTGCGCGTCCCTGTCGTTGAGTCCATAGCAATACATCACTCACCAATTCATGCTTGCTCCTCAGACAATGACCGGCAAATCGTAGGCGTCTTTCTCTGATGGTATTAGATATGGCAGGTAGATTGCCATAAAGTTGCTGCTTCGTGGGATGATTTTGCCAAGATATATTTAATATTCTTAGCATACGGGTGTATGTGCCGTCTAGTTTTCTTTCCAATCTTTTGGTGAGTGTCCAGGTTGTAGCACCGTAAACAAGGGCAGACTCTACCACTGCCCTGAAGAACTGCCTTTTCAGTTTTTCAGCCAGTCTCGAAGTTCATACTGAATGCAGCCCATCCAATGCAATCCATGCTTTTGAGATGCGAATTCCAATATCTCTCTCTGTGGAAACTATGTTGCTGCCCAAATATGTAAACTCAGCAACTTCTTTCAGTGTTGATCCAACCAAAGCCCTGATCTCTCCCTTCACATTGAAAGTCATAAACTTTGTCTTATCCGCATTTATGTGGAGACCAATATCATTTGCAATGCAAACTTTTCTAGCTTGCGTAAGTGTTTGCGCATCAGCAGTGTTATTCGTGAACAAAGCAATATTGTCTGCGTAATCTGCATCAGTTATGTGTGCTGATTCATGATGTTTGTGTCTGGATTCATTTAGGGTAAAGCCTAGCATGTTGTGTATATCAACAGAGGTGCGAAGTACAAAGTCAAGATAGACAATGAAAAGAAAAGGGGCAAGAGTATCTCCTTGTAGAACCCCAGTGCAGATGTCAAAAAATTCAGTGTCCCCATCTGGCGACCTGACCATTCCTCGAGTGTGCTCATATAGCATCATGATAGCATTAATGACTTCATTTGGAATGCCATATGCTTTTAATATGCTGGCCATTTTTCCTCTATGTACAAAGTCGATGCTTTGGAGAAATCTACAAAGATCATGACTGCCTCAACGTTTTTTGCTTTGACTTCTTCAATCAGTCTCCTAACAGTAAGTATTTGACTTGTAGTAGAGCGATTCTTTCTAAATCCATTTTGGTTCTTCCTGAGCACTTCTTCGATCTTTGGTTGAGAAGCATGGCATTGTAGATTTTTGCTGCAATTGGAGTGAGTGTTATTCCTCTGTAGTTGCTTGGTATGCTTAGGTCACCCTTCTTGGGGAAGGGAAGTATGCATCCTTCCCTCCATATATTAATAATTTTTTGATTATATACAGAATTGCATGAATTAAGAAGTATGTCATTGAAACCACCTGTCTTCCATACTTCAGGAGGTATGTTATCTAAGCCTGCATCTTTACGATTCTTGGTCT
This sequence comes from Euprymna scolopes, assembly GCF_053919585.1. Classification (NCBI taxonomy): domain Eukaryota; kingdom Metazoa; phylum Mollusca; class Cephalopoda; order Sepiida; family Sepiolidae; genus Euprymna; species Euprymna scolopes. The sequence continues at coordinate 66,410,778 of NC_136517.1, read as the reverse complement.
TCTTTAGTACATTTAGAAGTTCCTCCATTGTAAAATCACCCTTCTCAATATCGAGTTCCTGTACAACAATCGGCTGAATTGGTTGGTCTGTTACTTCTGGTTTGTTTCCGAGTAGCTTTTCAAAATGTGCTTTCCATTTCGAACATGCATTTTCCGGAGTGTTTGCCTTTAACTTATCTGGGCACAAACGACATGCCAAAGCTATTTCATTTACTACTTGCCAAGCCAGATAGGATTGTTTGTTATCTGCTGCATTCTGGATTCAATCTATTTGTTCTTGAACCTATTTCTGTTGTTCTGATAGGTACATCATACTAAGCTCTTCAAGCGCCTGCTTCCTTAATTTTGTATTCTGTCGAGTGGGGTGTTTATGTTGCTTTTTGATTATGTTTTTTTAACTTTTCTTGTTTTAATATTATTTTATCATTTTCCCACGGTACTTTTCGCTTTACCTTGGGCTTCAGAGGTATACACTTCTTTGCTGCTTCTTGGTGCGATCTAACAAAGTTTTCATAGGTGGTATTAGCAGTTGGTTCCTGCTCTTGTGCTTGTAAAGCATCAGATCTGTTTCACAGTTCGAAGATGAATTTGTTTGATCTGATTGTCATGTGACAACGTTGCCCAGTTGTAGGGCTGTCTGGATGAATTTTCAGTTTTGTTTGCTCGTAGGCTTAACTTCAACTTAGAGGTTACAATTCTATGATCAGTAGACACACCATAGAAACTGCTATAAGCTTCACAGTTATGACAGCTATTGATCCACTTCTTATTCATAAAAAGATAGTCCAGTTGTGCCTTGTCTCCATTTGAGTATTGGTGGGTCCAGAGCTTACCGGGTCTTTTCTGAAAACGGGTATTCGTGCATTGTGGGTTGTTTTCAAGGAGAAAAGTTAATAGATACTCTCCATTTCGGTTTGTTCCATCATGGAAAGAGAACTTATGCTTGTTGTCTTCCCGTCCTATAAGTGCATTCATGTCACCTCCGATAGCCAATAAATTATGTTTGGGGATTGAGCGCACTATTGCTGACAGTTCATTGTAGAAATTCAGGATCTCTTGCTTGTCACTGACGTTTTTTTTTTTGTTTTTTTTTCATTACTTCAAAAATGCTGGGAAGAGCTGGTCATAAAAAGTATTTGAATCTCCGCAAATGTCAACCTTACATCATAGCTCGCGCAGAAGTTACACCAGTATAGGATTGCCTCAACAGGCTATACTGTGATGAAAGAAATACTCACATCAGACCTAAATCGTGGCAGAATGAGGATATTGTCTACGGTAATCATGTTCGACCACTCATAACGGGAGACTGATGTAGAACCTGAACTGGTAAATGGGCCCTGGTAACGTCATGGGGAGCAGCATGACAGGTATGCGCCTTGGCGGAAGAACTAAAGAATCAGTCAATGGTAGGGCACAAAAGACGCTGAACGGAAGAATCATTAAGAGATCAACGATCAGGTTCAACTAGTCTAATTGAGAAACTACTGTGATTCGCCTGTAGACGTAGCTCACCCAGGTGATATCATCTGAGCTATCGAAAGATTCAATATGACTCTAAATCAAACCAGAATTCCATACCGCATCAACCGCCACATGGGTAACCACTTTGTTTATCATGGCGATTTAATTAAACACATGTTCAACATCAATTTAATTTTAATAAAAGAAAGAGCTGCATCTTATCAAAGATAGTTCTTTATAAAATTGATATTTTCTTGCGATTCTGTTGCATTCTTTGCTTGGTACTGATCGCATTCATCCATTTGAAGTCATTCCCTCAACCCCTTCCCTAGTCAAACATATGCAGAGAAAAAAACTTCAGTTATCCTTCTTCAATGCTTGTGGCACAAATCACTTGTTTTGCATTATTAAATTGTTAGGTGAAAGTACAGACTAGTTAGAAAAACAACCACTCCTCCATATGTTAAGAAATGGGTTTCCAAAAATTTCTCTGCATAAGTACTATTGGTTTTATTGTTTTAACATCGTTATTTTATTTTTGTATTGGCTTTGTTCAAGTTAGCGCGGTGATTGTTTACAAATCATTTATTTCCGGTTTGTGCAGACCGTTCTGCTTAACGTAAAATAAGCAAACAAACTTGGCTGTTATTCAGAATAACAAAATATTTTTTATTAATTAATTTCATTAATCAGAAAGGACATTTTCATGGCATATATATGAAGCAGAATAGTTCGCCCAAACTGGAATTTATTAATAAGAGATTCGTTCATTTTTTTTATACGAGAATTTGCGACGCTATAAAATTCCTACCTTAACAACTTACTATTGTGTACTTGTTCAAAAAATTGTCCAGTTACTGAATCCGTTTGAAAAAATCCTCAAAGAACAAGTCACAGAACATCAACCATATCAATGATAATACCTACAATTTTAGTTTTGGGGATATTTCTTTCAAACATTGTCCAATCTAATTTTGATATTTCTAACTTCAGATTTCAGTTTTTCTGTTGCGGAATTGTACTGCAAATTGCGACAATGTGCAAACTTAAAATTAAGCATTCATCATCAGTTGTACTCTTGTTCCTCATTTTTGGATTCTTGCTACCATTATATATATATATATATATATATACACTAGCTGTACCCTACCATGCGTTGCTGTGGCTTAATTTGGTTTAATGGAAAATTCTAATAAAAAGAGAAAATGCATGTTTCTTATATTCTTAGAATAGCAATCCACCCCAAAAAGTAAAAAAAAAAAAAAAAAAAAAAAAAAGGCGAAAATGAAAAAAAAATGTAACTCTTGCAGAATTGGATTCGGATCCTCGGGAGTTACCAATATTCAGTGTATTAAGCCGAAAGTTGCTGAAACGTTGAAACGCTAAATAGTTTTCTTTTTTATTGTATTAAAAGATGTGAGTTTTTAATTAATATTTGGGTAAGGGGGGGGGGGTTACTATACACAGATTCAAAAAAGTTGTCCAAAAACGAATAAATGAAAGCAAAGGTAAGGTAAATTACGTTTCTATCTAACTGGATAATTTTTTAGTGTTTTTATTTAATGTAAAATGTTTAATCGGCTCAAAAAACTCAGTGTTTATCTATGTATTTGAAAAAGACGAATGGTCGTAGACTCTGTTGAATACGTTAAGTTTGGGAAAATCAGTTAAAAACTATACAAAAGTGTCAGGGACCTACTGATTATGTTATTGTGACATGGGCTGACATATTCGATGGGTTTCTGATTGTATTTTGTAGAGTTTTTTAGTTTCTCATACTTAACATCATCAGCAGTGTCCGTCACCGTTTGTATTTTTCAAATACACTGATAAACACTGTTTTTCGAGCCGGCTAAACATTATAGTAAATAAAACGGGGTTTTTATTACTAAACACAGAAACGAAAAAGTTGTTGAAAAATAAATATAACAAATAAATGTTATCAAAGGCAAGATAAGTTACTTTTCTACCTAACTGGATAAGATTTTAGTGTTTTTATTTAGTGTAAAATGTTTAATCGGTTCGAAAACATGTAGTGGTTATCTGTATATTTGAAAAATACAAATGGCGGCAGACTGTGTTGAACACATTAAGTTTGGGAAAATGAGTTAAAACTGAAAAACTATACAAAATACGGTCAGGAACTCACTCAACATATGTTACCGTGACATAGGCAGACATGTATTCGGTGGTTTTTAACAGTATTTTGTGTAGTTTTTTAAGTTTAACTCATTTTCCCAAGCCTAATGTGTTTAACATAGTCTGCCGCCATTTGTAATTTTCAAATATAGCAGTAAACGCTGTGTTTTTCGAGCCGAATAAACATTTTACATTAAAAAAACAAAAAAAATTATCCATTTTGGTGAAAAAGTAACATATCTTGCCTTTGATAATATTTGTTATACATTTATTTTTGACAACTTTTTCGAATCTATATGTACAGTAGTACAAACCTAATAAAAACACTAAAAATTATCCAATTAGGTAGAAAAGTAACTTATTTTGCTTTTGAAAATATTTACTTGTTATATATTTGTTTTTATTAACAACTTTTTCAAGTCTTTGTGCAAGTACAAACCCAAAGATGTATTTTTCTGTCTAATTTTATTTTTAGTACTGTGCTTAAATTTAAATTTCACAATATCTTTTTTGGGGGAGGGTATTTTTTTTTACATTAAGTCCACCTCCACAATTTTCGACTATGCTGAATAAGAAAATCTCATTTAAATTTTGCAGAGGTAATTAGTTTTTGAGATATAAAGACCTGTATTATGCACTATAATTTACTGACGGCCATGAATAAACACTCCCAACCTCCCCATATTAAGAATGGCTTTCGGAATAAACAACACCCATGCCTAACAACATGTTTTAACCTTTTACCTGTCTTTTGTCTTTTAAAAACGGCTTTTGAAATAAATACCACCATTCTCCCCTTGTTAAGAACGGCTTTCAGAATAACCCCCCAACCTACCCATGTTAAAAATTGTGGAGGTAGACCTAATGTGAAAATTTACCTTTTGTTTTGTTTTTTTAATAAATTGTTAGTTGAAAGCACAGAATAGTGACAAAACACCATCCCCTCCCCTTGGTAAGAATAGCAAAAAAAAAACATAATAATGGTTTTCTTGGTAGAAACTTTTCTGTATTTCACCCTGGTGCTAATGAACTTACTGATCCGTGCTATTTTTTAAATCGTATTTCCAAGTTTAATTAAATTTGTTTTTTTATTCAATTGTAAGGTTAATGTACAGAATAGGTACAAAACACCCTCCCCTCCCCATGTTAAGAATGGATTTTAAATAATAACGTTATTTCAGCACGGATCACTCTCTATATGAGTACCTAATATTTTTTTTTTCAGCCATTCTTACCATAGAGAGGAGATGGTGTTTTGTAACTATTCTGTGCTTTTAACTAACAATTTATTATTAAAAAAAGATATTGTGAAAGTTGAATTCAACTTGAAAAAAAACAAAAAAACAATGTGAACGGCGCGTTCAACATTGTAGCCGGAGCTTATTTGGCAATAAGGTCACGTTAGTCGATTAATGGGTGCTAATGCACTTACTGATCCGTGCTATTTTTTTTTTTAATCGTATTTTCAAGTTTAATTAAAGTTTTGTTTTATTTTGGTATTTTTTTAGATTAGGTCCACCTCCACAATTTTCTTTTAAATGACGACTTTTAAAGGTTTCCGACTATGCTGAATACGGAAATCGCATTGAACTTTTGCCGAAATAAGTAGTTATCGAGATATAAATAGTTGTTTTATGCATTGTATTCTTTGGCGGCCATCTTTGTTACGCGCATAGATTTGTTTATGAGCGCGCAAGCGTGTAAAAAAAGATGGCTGTCAGAGATTACAATGCATTATACAACTTTTTATATCTCGATAACTACTTATTTCTGCAAAATTTCAATGCGATTTCTGTATTCAGCATAGTCGAAAACCTACAAAAGTCGTCATTTAAAAGAAAATTGTGGAGGTAGACCTAATCTAAAAAATTACTTTTTTTTTCAATTGTAAGGTTAAAGTACAGAATAGGTACAAAACACCCTTTTTTCCCCATGTTAAGAATAGCTTTTTAAATAATAACGTTATTATTTCAGCACGGATCAATAAGTGCACGAGTACCCAATTTCTTTAAAAGCATTCATATTTTCTTACATAAAAACAATTTCTGTAAAAAAAAAAAAAAAACGTGCACTTTCAATCTTTGTAAAAAAAAGGTTTTCTTGAAAAAAAAAAATACGGCAAAAAAAGCAAAGAACAAAACATTAATCGGTATTCATGCAGAGAGTGATCCGTGCTGAAATAATGTTATTTAAAAAGCCATTCTTAACATGGGGAGGGAAGGGGGTGTTTGTACCTATTCTGTACTTTAACCTTACAATTGAATAAAAAAACAAAACTTTAATTAAACGTAGAAATACGATTTAAAAAATAGCGCGGATCACTCTCTGCATTAGCACCGAAAGTACAGAATAGTTAGAAAACATCCTCCCTCCCCATGTTAAGAATGACTTTCTAAATAATGTTAATGCTTCAATACTGTTTCTTGTCTGCTTAAGTTTAACTTTTGTGTATTATATTGTTAGGTGAAAGTCCAGAATAGTTACAAAACACCTCTATTCCCATGTTAAGAATGGCTTTCTAAATGTCATTATTTCAGCAGTGTAGCTAGCTTCTCTGCATAAGTACCGTGTTTTGTTTTTAAATTGCTAGGTGAAAGGACAGAATAGTTACAAAATACCGTCCCCATGTTAAGAATGTCTTTCTAAATAACATTATTTCAACACAGTATTTTCTATGCATACGTACTATCTATTTTTGTTTATTAAATTGTTAGGTGAAAGTATAGAATAGATGCAAAACTCCCTCCCCATGTTAAGAATAGCTTTCTAAATAACGGTATTATTTCAGCACGGTACCTTCTCTGCATAAGTACCATCTTTTGTTTATTAAATTGTTAGGTGAAAGTATGGTACTCATGGAGAGAGTGATCAGTGCTGAAATAATAATGTTATTATTTAAAAAGCCATTCTTAACATGGGGAGGGTGTTTTGGTACCTAATCTGTATTTTAACCTTACAATTGAATAAAAAAAAAAAAAAAAACTTTAATTAAACGTGGAAATACAATTTAAAAAATAGCACGGACCACACTCTGCATTAACACCAAATATTAAGCACGTTACCAATCCGTAAAATTTCTTTGAAAAAAACCTGTACTTTTACAAAACAATTTATAGTGTTAATAATAAAAAAAGTTCATATTTTCTTATATCAAAAAAAAGAACAAAAAAAAACGACTTCAACTTAAAAAGCAAGCGACAAACTTTTTTTTTTTGCCTGATATAATAAAGAAAAAATGTTTAAATTAAAAAATTTGGAAGATAAACAAATGAATTGTTTTTATTTATTTTTTTTTTTACTTATCGAGTAAACAGAAAATGAAATCTTCGAATTCGTTTCGTCAAATCGTGGTGTTCACACACATGAATCGAACCGGAAGTTCAGTTCTATCAACAAAACAGGTTCACACTAACAGATTACGAAAAAATATTTTTTATTTTATTTAATATTTTAATAATTCGCAATGTAAATTTATTTTAATAACATAGAAACATCCCTCGACTCTAAAGATGGGTTGTCTGAAAATTTCAAATAAATTGGTAATGTAGAAATATGGTTGTATCAACTTTGAACGAACCAAGAATTACATTTTTATATATATAGATATTAATACTTACCACTGTTGAACAATCCAAATGAATCAATAATACTTATCACTGTTGAAAAATTCCATTAATCAATGGAAACAAGATTTTCATCCTATCTAAATGATAAAAACTTGTCTACTTTCCAAAATTCTAATTTAAATTTCAAAAGAATGACATGGAAAACACTAAGGATTGGATTCTACATCTACTTTCTACTGATGATGAAGCAGAATCAGCAGGATACACTTCTTCAAGCTCTGTTGAGAATCGAGAAGATTAAAGTGAAAGTAAAACTGTATCTCTTTCAAACTTACTTAATGAATTAGCTTTGAATACGTCTACAGTAACAAATTAAAACTTGGAGTAGGTAGAAGCTGAGTTGAACCTGGAAACTACAACAGATACAAGAATCACAATGTAAACTCAAAAGGAGTAAATCCATTATGGTTAAGCACATAAAAGAATTTGATTATTATGTAGCTTTACAATTACTCGCAAGAAGTGAGAATCCATTTCAGTGGTGGAAGTAGATACAGGAGATCTTGCCACTGCCAGAGCTTTAAAATATTTATTTACATCACATTCATCCGTGGAGAGTGAGAGGCTCTTTAGTACAGGTGGTAATGTGTATGAACCTATGAGGAACAGGCTGCATCATGGGAATAGAAAAAATCAATTTTTCTACATTACAACTTAAAAGTATTCAACTCTCAGCAGAGGAGGTAGGAAGCTAAAATAGAAGAGAAAGTAGAGCAATAGTAGGTGCAAAACTTCAGCTTATAGTTATTCACTTAAAGAATTACAATTTGTACTCTGTAGTTGGTTTGTAATTTCTTTTTCTTATCTAATTGTTTAATTATATTCATTTAAGAATTAGGAATTGTATTTTGTAATTTTATTTAATAACGACAAAATTCATAATAGTGGCTAGACACTTAAGCACTAAGTTAAATTAGCAGTTACTATGTTAATGTGTTAAAGTTATCTGATGAGTCACTTGGCAGTGATAAAATGATTTAAATTTAATAGGAAAGAGAAAAGTAAATAATCAGCCGATTAATTGGCAGAGTGGCTGATTAGGCCGATTACTTGCTGATTAAGCAGTACTCCTTTAGCGGCAACACATGATGCTTAAGAATGGGATACTGGTGGTTGAGCCGTCCATAAACTGGGAAAGTAGATATGCACACTGCAACACTCCACTTAAGTTTTTTACCAAGGCGGGTGGTCGGAGAAACCTGATTAAATCATTCGGTTGCTCACACTATGTAAAACACATGCCAACATAATAACTAATACTCTTAGTTCAACCCTACTAATAAATAATCCCCAAAATATGGTAAAAAGTGGTTGAGGGTCAATTGGTTATAGTGAACACAACATCAACATAACTATTACATTCTGATATTTTTGCTGAACAGTGTAAATAAGTCAACTGGATCAGTCAATTAGGAATTAAAACACACATTCTATAGTAAACCTCATTTTCTACAATGGTTCTACTTCAACCTGTGCGACTGTATTTATGGAAAAGTAGAAAGCATACTGTCAATGTGATCATAAAACAGGCACAAATAGCTAAAAATTCCAAGAAGCTAGAAATTATTGTAAGAGTGAAATAGCTGAAGTGAAGAGAAACTATGCTGAAATCATCAGAAAATGCATTGAATACCACAATTGAGGATTTCTAAAAAATTTATAATAGTAAAGTGGAATGATGCTTAAGAATAGGATCCTGATGAGCATGACATTAAACTGCACCCTGGAGCTCCCTTGAAGAAGGATAATACCCTAGACACTCCTTGTACCAGGGTAACAGTGAAGCTGCTGGTAGCAGGGCAGTGAATGGTTCTTACAGAGGCACCTATAGTGTAATTGGCATAATCCTAGTCCAACCAAGTACAATTGGCAGAATCCTAGTCCAACCAAGTAAAATGCCAATGGTAACCCTCCTGAGCATCAGAAACTGTGAGCAAAGAAAGACAGTTTCTACGTTGCTTATCTTCTACTCTTGACAACACAACTCATGAATTGACAATCTAAAACCAAACCATACCACATCACTCATCACACGGATGACCAAAGAGCACATCACCCAATGAACAATTAGGCTGGCGATGTTAAGCATGCTTTTGGAAGAAACCAAAGAATGGATCTACAGAAAGAGCACAGGATTAGTACTTGAAATGTTATAAAGATAAAGGATGCTGGAAAATACAGCTTCTTGTGGCGAAATGCAAAGTAAGGCTTAAAAAGATCCACTATGCTGTTGATGTAGAAATAAATTTGAACTGCTGAGGCGTGAAGAAGAGAAAGGTCCAAATGAAATATGAGAAACAAGAAAAGAACATCATACTGGAAATTGCCAAGGACCCCCCCCCCCCCAAAAAAAAGAAAAGAACATCATACTGGAAATTGCCAAGGACCCCCTCCCCCAAACAAGAAAAGAACATCATACTGGAAATTGCCAAGGACCCCCTCCCCCCCCCCAAAAAAAAAAGAAAAGAACATCATACTGGAAATTGCCAAAGACCCCCCCCCCCCCCAAACAAGAAAAGAACATCATACTGGAAATTGCCAAGGACCCCCTCCCCCCCAACCCCCCAAAAAAAGAAAAGAACATCATACTGGAAATTGCCAAGGACCCCCTCCCCCCCCCCCAAAAAAAAAAGAAAAGAACATCATACTGGAAATTGCCAAAGATCCCCCCCCCCCAAACAAGAAAAGAACATCATACTGGAAATTGCCAAGGACCCCCTCCCCCCCCCCCCCCCCATAAAAAAAAAGAAAAGAACATCATACTGGAAATTGCCAAGGACCCCTTCACCCCCCCCCCCATAAAAAGAAAAGAAAAGAACATCATACTGGAAATTGCCAAGGACCCCTTCACCCCCCCCCCAAAAAAAAAGAAAAGAACATCATACTGGAAATTGCCAAGGACCCCCTCCCCCCAAAAAAGGTTCTCATAAATTTCTAACAAAACGTTGAAAGAAGTAGGAAAAAGAACAATCAAAGCAAGCAGTCTCTTCTAACCAGATGACATGGTGGTATACAAAGAACAAAATGCAGTTGTCCAGAGAATGATGCGAAAAAACAAATAGCAAACAACTGATAAACAATGCAAACAATTAAGACAAATCAGTCACCAACTCTACAAAAGACCTATACAACTTCAAAAATTTGACAAGACAATTCAAACCAGCAACTAATGCTGTAAAAAGCGAGACTGGAGGAATGCTTACTGAAGGGCCACAAGTTAAAGAACAATGGAAGACCTATTGTGAAAATATTTACAATAAATCAAACACCCAACCAGCCGACCAATATGCAAAGGAGGACAAAGATGATGACCCCCCCCCCCATCAACATATGCAGAAGTTGAAAAAGCAATTAAACTTGAAGGCAGGCAAATCTCCAGAAATAGATACTCTTCTAGTTGAACTTCTAAAGAAAGGAGGCAACAATGTCATCCAATATTCTCACAAAATGTGCGCATGATTTGGAAATGAAAAGAATAGCCATCTGACTGAAGAACATCAATATTTGTCATACTTATGCTAAATGGCAACACATTTGAATACAACAACTGAACTATCACCTTGATTAGTCACAGTAGTAAAATCATATAAAAAATCATAATCGAATGCAGAACAAGTTATATGGCAAAATAGCAGAGGACAGGTTGGTTTCAGATCAGGAAAAGGAAGTAGACCAAATACTCAACCTAAAAATGATACTTAAGAAGAAGGGGGAGATAGGAACAAATGTTTATCTATGTTTCACCGATTATAGAAAAGCTTTCGATACTGTTACAAGAAGTCCTCTGGAATGTGACAGCAGATATGGGATTCCCTATACACATAACTGATCTCAGCAGAAACCTATATATCTTCCAGAAAGCAAAAATAAAAACTTTTTTTTTAATACTGGGTAGAACAATAAAAGTGTCACCCTAAAGAAAGGAACAAAACAGTTTTATTTTAAAACTATTTTTTGAAAAAATCAAATAACTTGATTATGCAATAGAGCTGACATCTATTCAATGTAGCTGCCTTCAGACTTGGTATAAGTCCAGAACTGGGAGTATGCTTTTTCCACAAGTGCCAGCAGGAGCTCTGCGAATACTCGACAGATGGCAGCAATCAGGCTATCTTTGGTATTGTGGGAAGTCATGTTGATGATGTTCTCTACATATGGCCAAACGAAATAGACCAGCTGGTTAAAGTTGGAGGAGGAGGCGGAGTCAGTGAGAGAAGGGTACAAAGTTGTAGAACTCCTAAAGTCTCTTTGGACTTGTGGGTTGGCACAGAGTCTGCTGCCACACTCATGGTCTGCTAGCGCCACCTGATTGCACCAGGGCATCACAATACTCTTCAACACATCCAGGTACACTTTAATGTTTACTTTCAAGCTGACTTCGAATGAATAAATTAAAATGAATATTATTATGTAAATGAATAAATTAAAATGAATATTATTATTAAATGAATAAATTAAAATGAATGTTATTATTTAATGAATAAATTAAAATGAATGTTATTATTTAATGAATAAATTAAAATGAATGTTATTATTTAATGAATAAATTAAAATGAATATAACTATTAAATGAATAAATTAAAATGAATGTTATTATTTAATGAATAAATTAAAATGAATGTTATTATTTAATGAATAAATTAAAATGAATGTTATTATTTAATGAATAAATTAAAATGAATGTTATTATTTAATGAATAAATTAAAATGAATATAACTATTAAATGAATAAATTAAAATGAATGTTATTATTTAATGAATAAATTAAAATGAATATTATTATTAAATGAATAAATTAAAATGAATGTTATTATTTAATGAATAAATTAAAATGAATGTTATTATTTAATGAATAAATGAAAATGAATGTTATTATTTAATGAATAAATGAAAATGAATGTTATTATGTAAATGAATAAATTAAAATGAATGTTATTATGTAAATTAATAAATTAAAATGAATATTATTATTAAATGAATAAATTAAAATGAATGTTATTATTTAATGAATGAATTAAAATGAATGTTATTATTTAATGAATAAATTAAAATGAATGTTATTATTTAATGAATAAATTAAAATGAATGTTATTATTTAATGAATGAATTAAAATGAATGTTATTATTTAATGAATGAATTAAAATGAATGTTATTAAATGAATGAATTAAAATGAATATTGTTATTAAATGAATGAATTAAAATGAATATAACTAGTAAATGAATGAATTAAAGTGAATATAACTATTAAATGAATGAATTAAAATGAATATAACTATTAAATGAATGAATTAAAATGAATATAACTATTAAATGAATGAATTAAAATGAATATAACTATTAAATGAATGAATTAAAATGAATATAACTATTAAATGAATGAATTAAAATGAATATAACTATTAAATGAATGAATTAAAATGAATATAACTATTAAATGAATGAATTAAAATGAATATAACTATTAAATGAATGAATTAAGATGAATATAACTATTAAATGAATGAATTAAGATGAATATAACTATTAAATGAATGAATTAAGATGAATATAACTATTAAATGAATGAATTAAGATGAATATAACTATTAAATGAATGAATTAAGATGAATATAACTATTAAATGAATGAATTAAGATGAATATAACTATTAAATGAATGAATTAAGATGAATATAATTATGAAATGAATGAATTAAGATGAATATAATTATGAAATGAATGAATTAAGATGAATATAATTATGAAATGAATGAATTAAGATGAATATAATTATTAAATGAATGAATTAAGATGAATATAATTATTAAATGAATGAATTAAGATGAATATAATTATTAAATGAATGAATTAAGATGAATATAATTATTAAATGAATTAATTAAGATGAATATAATTATTAAATGAATGAATTAAGATGAATATAATTATTAAATGAATGAATTAACATGAATATAATTATTAAATGAATTAATTAAGATGAATATAATTATGAAATGAATGAATTAAGATGAATATAATTATGAAATGAATGAATTAAGATGAATATAATTATGAAATGAATGAATTAAGATGAATATAATTATGAAATGAATGAATTAAGATGAATATAATTATGAAATGAATGAATTAAGATGAATATAATTATGAAATGAATGAATTAAGATGAATATAATTATGAAATGAATAATTTAATATGAATATTATTAATGGATGAATTGAAATGAATATTATTATTAAACTAGCAGAATGTGTCAACTGGCTTTTCCTGGTGGAAACATGCCCCATCCTCGTAAAGAATTAAATTATGGTTATTGTTGGTGGCTAATTCCTAGCGTCCTTTTGCTAACGATGGGTTTTTGAATAGACACCCCAAATCTTATGTTAAGAACATCGTATGGAATAAATATGACCAGCCTGTCCATAGTAAGAATGGCTTGTGGAATAGACACCCCATATTATGAGGGGGAGGACTGTTTAAGTATTTGCGCAAAGTTCAACCTTGATATGTTTTCAGCATACTCAAGGCAAAGACTATGAACCAAAAACAAAAAATTGGGGGGGGGGGGGCAGTGTCATGAGAGAGAAGTACATTTTTTTTATTGTATGTGCGTAGAACAGTGAATTACAATGCATAATGCATGTCATTATTTAGAAAACTATTTCCTCCAAAGTTAAAATTAAATTGCCTTTTTTAGCATAGTTAGAAGTTGTCAGTTTAAAGGAAATAGTGTAATTAATGTTAAGCTAAGAAAGTACAAAAAAAAAAAAAAAAAGTTCATGTCTGAGCAGTGTAGAAAAAGAAGTCCTGAAAAGACAACTAAGCAAATACAACTATACTAAAAAAAAGAAAAACAATATTTATCAAATAAGTATATAGTATGTAGGACATGTAATAAAGGGAAAAATTGTTTTTTGCCTGATCAGCCCAATTTAGGCTTGGTGCTACTGCAACTCTATTTTTTTAAGAGATTCAGCAGATGTTTATGAAAATGCCCCCCACCCTGTAAATTCCACACGTTATATCTGCCTTTCTTTTTTTTCACGTTAATCTCATCAATAACAAAGTTACCTTTATGAAAGAAGTAAAATTTAAAAAAAGAAAAAAAATTTTTTATGATTTTTATCGTCAGGGATCAGTTTTCAATTATAACGTTATACTGAATCAAATGCATACTTTGTGACCATCACTAAGAAAAATATAGTCGCAATATTTTTCTTGGTGATGATAACAAAGTATGTGTTCAATGTAGTAGAACGTTAATATGTAAATAATGTTAACCCAAATATTAAATGTATGAATTAAAATAAATATTAAATGTATGAATTAAAATAAATATTAAATGTATGAATTAAAATAAATATTAAATGTATGAATTAAAATAAATATTAAATGTATGAATTAAAATAAATATTAAATGTATGTGTTACTTTTAAGTAAATGTTAAAGTTAATTTTTGTAAACATCAGTCTGTAAAATAGTAAAGTATAAATGATTTAATAAGAGATGAGTTCATTTTAGCATTAGTCAATTTAAGACGCGGAAACCGGAGATTCATATCAGATCCAGTTTCTGGGTTCTAAATTGACAGATGAAAGTTTTCAATTAAAAGCTGCAACGTTTTTTTTGTTTTTTGTTTTTTTATGTAACAATGTCTATATAATGTTAATCCTAATAATGCATAATAGCATATGTTACTTGTAAGTAAATGTAAAAATCAGTCTGTAAAATAAAGAAAAAGCGACGATAGTAAAGTATAACGGATTTAAAACAATACGTGGCAATAGATCAACGATATTAAGAACTGCAGTGTTCGTTTTTAATATGTTTGTGTACAATCCAGAATAATACAATTTCATAATCTCAGTCAATGAGAATAGGTGGAATCTTATTGGGGTTAAATCATTATTTTTAAATAGTGAAGTGCAATGGTTGTTGTAGGTGTCTTGTTTAATCCAGTTAATAAGGGCGTCAGGTCAGTATAGTTATAATGGTTATATACTTAACTGGACATTACTGGGAGAATGGGAGAACTATTCAGGTAGAGGGAAAAATACGAACTACTTTGTCTATAAATCTTGGCAATCTGCATGATGTCGCTTGTAGAAGTAAGATAGAATTTTATAACAAATGTGTTTGAAATGGCGTGCAAAAATTACATAAGATAGTGGGTAAAAATTTAGACGTAATAAATTTGTATGTGGATTCTGTGATTGCAAACCTATCATAATTAAGTCCAGAGGAGAATTCTACGATCAAATTATTATATGTAGGAGATGTATTAATTATAATTAAATGTATAAATCAAAATGAGTATTATTAAATTTATGAATTAAAATACATATTATTAAATATATAAATCAAAATAATTATTATAATTAAATGTATGAATTTAAATAATTATTATAATTAAATGTATGAATTTAAATTATAATTAAATGTATAAATTTGAATAAATATTAAATGAATATTCTTATAAAATATTTGATTTAAAATTAATATTCTCATTAAATATATAAATAAAATAGATATGTATAATTTAAAATAAATATTAAATACATAAATAAAAAAAAATATTAAAATGTCTGAAATAATATTATTAAATATATGAATTAAAATAAATATTACTGTAAAATGTATAAATTAAAATTAATATTTGGAACTGTATTAATTAAATTTCAATTTTATTAAATGTATAAATTAAAATGAATATTATAAACTTTATAATATATTATTTATTTATATTATAAATAAATATTTTATTAAATGTATAAATTAAAAATAAATATTCTTAACTGTATAAATAATATATTATGGCAGTAGAGTTTAGTTTCCTAGAAGTATGTCCAACGAAACATGTCTACCAAAAAGTTCTCAATAATGAGTAAACAGAGCAAGTATATTAAATTTATTTATACAAACATTGATGGCTACATATGTGCAGACATGTTTCTGTAATCCCCCGTACTGGGGAGATTACGTCTGCAGGCCAAGAGTTTTCAAGGGTAATTCTTGGCTTAAAGACATAATCTCTCCAGAACGGGTGATTACAGAAACATCTATGCACATATGTAACCATCAATGTTTGTATAAATAAATTTAATAAAAATAATATATGTACAATTTAAAATAAGTATTATTAAATATTTAAAAATGTAAATGTGATAAAATGTATTTAATAAAATTAATATAATTAAATATATGAATTGTAATATAAATTTATAATGTATATATTAAAATTAATATTACTAAATGTATGAATAAAAATAAATATAAAATGTGTAAATTAAATTCAAAATTCTTATTAAATATATCAATTAAAATGAATATTATTATTAAATATATCAATTAAAATGAATATTATTAGTAAATATATAAATTAAAATTAATATTATTAGTAAATGTATCAATTGAAATGAATATTACTAAATGTATGAATAAAAATAAATATTAAATGTATAAATTAAAATTATTATAAAATGCATAAATTGAAATGAATATTGTAGTATAAATTAAAATGAGTATAATTAGATGTATTATTTCTAATTAATATAATGTATAAATTAAATGAATATTAATATAAAATGCATACATAAAAGTTTATATGATTAAATATATAAATAACAATGAATATTATTATTAAATGTAAAATGAAATGATTATTTCTTAAATGTATATAGAAAAAGAAATAGTATGAAATGTATGAATTAATATTATTATTAAATGTATAAATTAAAATTAATATAATTAAATGTACGAATTAAAATGAATTTTTTTTAGAATACATACATTAAAATGAATATTTAATCTATAAATTAAAATGAATATTTAATCTATAAATTAAAATTAATATTTAATCTATAAATTAAAATGAATATTATTAAATCTATGAATTAAAATGAATATTATTAAATCTATGAATTAAAATGAATATTATTAAATCTATGAATTAAAATGAATATTATTAAATCTATGAATTAAAATGAATATTATTAAATCTATGAATTAAAATGAATATTATTAAATCTATGAATTAAAATGAATATTATTAAATCTATGAATTAAAATGAATATTATTAAATCTATGAATTAAAATGAATATTATTAAATCTATGAATTAAAATGAATATTATTAAATCTATGAATTAAAATGAATATTATTAAATCTATGAATTAAAATGAATATTATTAAATCTATGAATTAAAATGAATATTATTAAATCTATGAATTAAAATGAATATTATTAAATCTATGAATTAAAATGAATATTATTAAATCTATGAATTAAAATGAATATTATTAAATCTATGAATTAAAATGAATATTATTAAATCTATGAATTAAAATGAATATTAGAAAAATAATATTCATTTTGATTCATAGGAACTACACTTTCATTAATGTAAATATTATCCGCATATGCTGATGTGGCATTTTTGATTGCATGGCCCTGAGATATGATCGCATCTAATATAAGTCATAATAAGTAGCACCACATTCAGCCCGAATTCCAACCACGTGAGATGAAAATGCAGGCCCCTGAAAATCACTGTTTGAAAAGGCCATAATGCTTTGTCAACGTGGATTTGAAGATATGCATTCCGCAGATCCATAAGCAACACATTAACTCCTTGTCGCTGCCACTTTCTTAGTTTCTGTGCGCACATTTGTGCATTGGCAGTGAAGGCATCCACAAATTATTTCAATTCCCGGTAATCAAGAACTGGACGTACCTTGTGCTTCTGCTCCTGTACAACCGCCATTAAGGGAATTAGGCTTTTGGATGGGCCAAGTTCTTCTGAATATAGCACCAGCCATCCATTCTGCTGCCACCATTGAATTTCTTTCTCATAAGCATCTCTGGCATGACGAGGCATCGTGTATTCTTGCACCCTGTTATTCAATTTACTGGGACAGCAACCATTTGCCCATTTCCATGATGCAGTCCATTCTTTATTAATGCGGTCATAAGTCACGCTAAAGTCTGGCTCGTCAAGAGAGATGGCAGCACATTTGTTTAAGCCTCAAAAACGTGCTTCACCTGATTCTGTGAAATGAACTCCGAGTTTTCTGATGGCATCAATTCTCAGCAATAGATCGAAACCTAACAGCTGTTTATCCATGACCAAGGCCTCAATGTCGACAGCAGGAACTCAGCCAACCTCTACATTTACTCTGCCATATCCTTGGCAATTCAATATCCTTCCATCAGCTGACTTCCGCTTCCAAAAGCGACACACAGCTTTACTCATTTAAGTCTGTGAACATCCGGAATTGATTAACGCCGTACACTCCTGCCCATCTACATGTACTTTCATAGAGGGAAGAGTCTCAGTGTTTAGTTTGTCGGGGAGGAGACTAATGCTGCTGCCTACTCCCCTTCGGCGTTTCCCTGACACTGTGATGAAATCCAAGGCCACTGCATCTGAAGCAACATATCTTATGACGGACTTTGCACATCCAACTGTTCAACCTCTTTGGGCGATTCTGTAAACAGTCCCTTGCCAAGTGGTTGGGACCACCACACTTGTAGCAAACAAATTTTTCATTGTCACAGTGCACATTTGATTCTGTAGGTGATCCATGGCCGAAAGGTGATATAAACAGCCAAAATAGCTTCTACAGTATTTGAACCGAGTCAAATTTGTTGTTCTGTCTTTTCTGATTTAGTTTCAATAGTTTCGTTTTGACATGCGTTCTCCCAACACGATGTCTCCCCATTCGCCCATGGTTCCTCCCACTTTTATACCCGTTCAACAAACTCCCTTGCCTCTAATTTGCATATCTCACACGTAGATTTGCATGACCATCATACATATAAATGTAAGTCCACATTTTAACTTTTTTTTTTTCTTAGAAGAAAAAACATGAAACTTATGCTATTGTGTAAGTTACGGTTTTCCCCACATTAGTCTCATTTTCCATCATCCAAGCCAGGCATCTTCATTCATATAGGTTCTTCTTGAGGAACTCCATTGACCTCTTCTTCTGGTAAGAAAATTCTCCGTATGTCTAAGATATGATGTGGCATTCCATCAACTGCCACTGTGTTTTTAAAGAGTACTTCAATTACTGTCCTTCTTTCCCAGAAGGTTGTGCAATCACCCACAGCTCTTCATCCACCATGATCTCCACTTGCACCTGTTCTCTCTTCATTATGGCCAGTGGATGTCACCATTTGTATATGAAAGTAGATCAATGTTACACTGACATTTCCTCTTGGCCATTCTTCAATGTCATGTTATAACAAAAAAACATTTCCTAGGTTTGGCTTCTTGCTGCCACAGCTTTTATAGTTCATTAGTGCTTTGATTCCATTCCCATTAGGGCGGTTTGCAAATGTGAAATATTACCTAATGCCCCACTTCTCACACAGCACTCTAAAGGCTTCTGAGCAGAAGGATATACCATTATCCACTATAAACTCTCCATCTGGCCCTCTTTCCATGAACATCTCTTCAGCAACTTTCGTTCCCTCTTCTGTTTCCACTCTGATTTTTGTGATATCACTACTCTCCCAAGTTTACAGTCAATCATAGTTAAATACGGTTCATGTTGGTAATGCACGATATCAGTGGTCAATCTCCACCAATTCTTTGTTACATACAAATTCCCCTTCTTCGTGCTTAGACAGTGCATGGTCAATGGATTGCCACTTCCTACATTGCTCCACCACCTTATGAACATTATCTATTTTGATGTTAGGATTCAGTTTCTTTGCAAGATACAAGATTCTTTCCTTTCTAAACTGATACATTATGTAGGTCCTTCAGATCTTCTACTCCACAGCACAACAAAGCCACATCTTTCTTTTCTCATAGCTAGGCTTTCTTTACTCTGGTCAGTCCATCTGCTTTGTTTTTTTTTGGGGGGGGGGTTGTGATGATTCAGTCCAAATTATCTGATCAGGTTTCCAAATGCTCGAAGTTGATTCTTGATAAATATCTCAGCTGCCACTATCATCCTGATCCGTTTACCTCTTGGCAATTCTGATTTAATCCATGATGCTACTATTGATGAGTTTCTTCATACATCCACTATATGTAGCACTCATTTCAAAGCCATATTGCTGGTACTGAGCTCTCCAATATTGATGTCACTACTACCATTTTCTTTTTTTTTTTTTTTTTTTTTTTTTTTTTACATGGAGGTCACAACTTATCAAGGCCCAAAAGCCACTCGGGGATAAGGGTTATTGCGCGAGTAATCAATAAGATAGTATCGTAGTAATCATTAGTATTGGATATTTGATATGGTGTCTTACTTAAGAGAGCGGTTTGCCAGGAATTTGTTTATGTTGTACTCCAAGTTATACTCAGGTGGGAAACAGGCAAACGGAAGAGAGTTCCACAGTCGTGCACTGCTAAGAAAGAAGCTCTGCTCATGGAATTTATGTTTGGATTTAGGCACAGATAAAGAGTGAGGAAAATTAATGACAGTAGTTTCAGCTAGACTGTGTTTTTCGTGAAAGATTAGCGAGAGGGGACGAGAGATTGGAGCTCAGACGAGCTCTTGCAATGGAAATAACGATAAAACAAAGACAGGCTCGCAACATCTCTTCTGTGGGAGAGAGGTTGCAGGGAAGAGAAAAGGGCATCCCCTACTAAGTCACGAAGTCTATTTTGTACTCTGTCAAGGCAGGATAGGTACTTCATCCTTGGACATACTTGGCTTTTATACAGATAGAGAATTGCATCAGTAATGAAATATCTTCTGGAGCGGTAGAAGGATCCCACCATTCTCCTAGCATCCTTGGCAACAGACCTGATGTACGTGTTCCATTTCAGATCAGGAGTAAAGGTCAATCCCAGAAGCTTGTCAAAACATGGAGCCTTCCCAAGTCGAGAGCCATCCATTTCAATTGATGCCAGATGGGGACCAGAGCGTTGATGATGTAAAGATAGGAGCTTGGTTTTAGATGCATTAAAAGTAACCAGACACCTCTTCCCCCACTGTACCACGCGCTCAAGATCAGAAGAGAGAGAATCAAAGAGAACTTTATCATTTACGGCCTTTGATGTGCTGCCATAGATGGTCGTGTCATCATTTTGGGAGATCATTAATGTAGATCAGGAAGAGAGTTGGGCTCAGGATGAACTCCTGAGGGACTCCAGCATTAATACTTTGGGCCTCTGATTTCTGCCCATCAACCACTATTCTTATGAACCTATGGGAGAGAAATGATTTAATAATTGAGAAAACATTTCCAGTGATACCGTAGCTGGAAATCTTGTGAAGTAGGCCTTTATCAAAGGCCTTCTATATGTCAAGAGCAATTGCCCTGGAAAGGAAGCCTTTGTCAAGAGATTCACTAATCCTATGAGATATAACCGTTAGCACATCATCTGTGGATATTGTGGAGCGGAAACCATATTGCATGTCACTAAGAAGATTGTTTCTGCTGAGGTGGTTGACTACTTCTTTATTTAATATGGATTCCAGCAACTTACTCATGACACACAGGGGACTTATTGATCTGTACTGAGAGGGAGATGACTTTTTGCCTGAATTCGTAAATACAGGGCATACTGATGAGGTTTTCCAGGTATGAAACCGCACCGTGACCGTCGCGTCACCCAGTAAGCCCTTCTTCAGTGCGTTGGTGGAATCGTCTTTGCTGCAATGTCCACAAGGCCAGATTATCTGTGATCGTCTAGAAATTTTGTCTTCGGAGATACCGGGTGCTCGTTGACGGAAGCAGTTTCACAAGTAAAAAAAATAATAATGAAAACATCAGCACATCAAAGAATTTTGAATAACAAAGACTCCGGAGATTGGGTTATATAAATGTATTAAAAGAAAACGATAAAAGAAATATATAAGAAATATATACAAACATATATACAATTTGGAGTATGAGTTTGTAAGCAAGCATTTAAACTTCTAAGTGGGGCTTCCACTTACTGGAATTTACAAGTCTATTAACTTTTTAGTTATCGGGCAATAGGCGAGGGGGGATAGAGAGAGAGGTGAGGTGGCTTGACTCTCGGACTTGCTCTGTTTTGTTCCGACTTCTGTTCTTTCGGAATCTCAATCTGTATCTGAATCTTTTTTAGTTAACGGCAATAGGCGAGGGAGGTGGCTTGACTCTCAGACTCGCTCTGTTTTGCTCCGACTTCTGTTCTCAATCTGTTTTAATTCTGACTTTCTTGGTCTTTATATAGTACTGCACTGGGCAGGGCGACAATTACCAATTCCTTCCCGACCAATCAGAATGCTCAATAACCAAATCGTCTGATTCTCTCTCATTGGATAATTTGACTGATGACCAAAAATTGGCCACCTCCCACAATCCAAGAATAATTCTAACTCCTCCCCGATCAACCAAAAACGCCCAATGGAAAATAACCAGTTTTCTCTCATTGGATAATTCGGAAACTGCGTAATACGCGATAACCGTGTAAGTAAGAAAACTGCGTCCAGAAAAAAAAATGCTTTGTGAATTCTGCCCTTAGATGTGACACTTGTTCCTTATCAAAGGAAATTAACAATTTATTGTTCTGTCAACATCTCGACAACATATGTTATTGAAAATTGAAAAATCTCTTGATGTAAATTTCAAATGGTTTTATCATAGCCACCCGAATCAGTTAATATTTGATTCGAAAAAAACATTCTTTGAAGCCGACAAATGCGTGTGTGAAATTTTAACTCCAAAGAATTTATTTATCTTTTGTTTTGATCTTGTCACAAATATATTTTGTGACGCCAACAATTACGTGTGTGTGTGGTTTTTTAGTTCAAAGCAATCAAAGGAAAAAAATATTTCCCTTTTCTTTTTTTTTGCACTGGATATGACTGTAGCGGAATTTGTCCCCATCGCTCGACTTGAAAACAAAACATGTTTTTTTGAAGTTATCATTCTGTCCACTTTGACTAAACCATTTATTATTGTTTTGCTTTAAGGAAAGAAAAAAAAAACTACTTTGGCAGAATTTAAGCCAGCAAGGTTCTCTGGTAGTGTCCGGCATAAGATATTAACATTTATCTTTTAGTTAACCGGTGTTGCCCGGAATAAAATGTTAACATTAAATAAAAGCGTCACATCGACCCTCTCTTTGGTGTTACATTCGCCCCCACATGGGGTGGCGATTCTCAATATGAGGACGACGCCCCATGGCCTCAACAACCAAAGAAATTCTCCCAACTAATACTACTGCGTCTTAACTAAAAGTTAATGGTCACTGACGATTTCACGCTGCCTCTCTTTGGTGTTACACAGGGTGTTGGAAAGCACTTCTCCTTAAGGCAACGCTTAAACAGTTTTGTAAGTATGGGGGCAAGTTCTGGTTGGAGTTTTTTCAGCACTATAACTGGAATGCCGTCTGAACCAGTTGCTTTACTGGAATCAAGGTTCTTGATTAGCTTGACAACCTCACGCACAGATATTTGTATGTTGCATAGCGTGTTGTTTGTTATAGGAGGAAATATGGGGAGTTGATGGCCTTCGTCGCTTGGGGTAGAATTAGCTGCAAAGTTCTTGGCAAATAGTTTGGCCTTATTTATTAAATTAGGAATATTTTAGCAAATAAAATAACTTGTGTAAAGCCACATCAACGAAAACGTTACTTTCTATTGTCGTATCAGTTTCTCAGATTGCAAATATCCTCATAAAACACTGCAGTTTACATTTGTTTGACAAAACACATGAAATACATTTCTGTTTCCAAATATTGTGCCTTTCAAAAATCATAGATGGAAAACTGTTTACAAATATTTCTGGTGGTTGAATGACTTTTCTATATTTTGGACGGTCATTTACTTTTGGGTGTAATTTTGTCGCACAGCACATTGACTGATATACAAACCTTAATGCTTTGACTAACTTTGACTATATATATAAAAGAATATGGTAATAAGAGTTTTTTTTCAGTTATGTTGAAAAATTGTTATGAAGTAATACATTTAAAAAAGGAATTGAAAAATAATTGATTGTTCTATCCTGAAAGCCCATCTTATCATTTGCTATCTGTGGAGTCAGAATCTTCTATTTCACTGAACCGCTGCATTTCACTATTTTTTAACTACATTAAAACAATCTCCACACTGGCAAAGGTCGGTACAAGGAAGTCTTTGACGAACACAAGAACAACGCCTGGAGTCACAGCCGTTCTTCCTACAGTTACTTTACTAAGTTGATTAATGTTGATGGAGTTTTTGGAAGGCTGCTCCAATGAACAACTAGTGCTTTATCTTCACATTTCCAGCCATGGTTTGTTGGAGAAGAAGCATTAATATTAATGCGATGACATTGCCGCCAAATAGCAGACTGATAATTTGCTCTTTCTGCATGGAATCATAAACTACTTTGACAAGTATTATCAAATTTTCCAGTTATGTGAAAAATATTAAAACGGGCAGTATTTACAGAAGAAACATTTCTCTGTCCAAATAGAGAGCACACAATTTTTTCTAGTTGTTGGAATAAATTTTCAGTCAAATGCCAGTTGCAGCCTAACAGTGTGAAGGTTTGATGAAATTCATCAGTTTCTTTCATCAATTCAAATGGTTTTATTTTCCCCTTTCCCTTAAAACTATTAAGTGTCACAGCCAGTGAATTCATGCAAAGAATGTAAGGCACTTGAAATAACAGGTCCACATTTCTCTGCAATTGATTTAATAGAGATCGAACAAGATGATCGGCTGGTATTAGTTACCATATATAAATTGGAGTTTAAATCATTTTGTTGAGCAAAGAAGAAAAACATCCGCATCTGGAGTTTTAATTATGATGGAAGAGAAAGCAGTTGATGCATGTTTTGCATGAAAACAAGGCAAAAGATTATGTTTAATCTTTTATTCAATTAAGAATTCTACTGCTCGTCTACTTGACAAGTGGAAATGTACAACTTTTATAGTTTATATTATCAAAGAGGAGATAATTCATATTTACAACATCCTTCCCCATCATATTTCTCACTGATAGGGAAGAAAGTCCCTTAAATGTCCAGGCTACCTATGAGCTTGCAGAAGCCACCTCGACAGTCCATGATTCAGGGTCGGAGTACTCAAACAGGAAGGTTGTTCAGTCTGTCTGTGTGCTCTAAAATACCTTGCTCCAAAATGTTTCTTTCTCAGAAGAGCAGACCGTTCCACATCAGTCAGTTTCTGGACGAACACGTTTTTTCAGTGCTAGTCCTTCATCTGTCAGGGATTCAGGTGTTGGCCCATTCAAAGTATCTGACGGGGCCCCAACAGAGACAGTGTTATTAGACGACATGCTAGAAGCAATTTCAATGCCATGATCTTCGGGGGGGGGGCTTTCAGATGCTGCTACTTGGCCTGATGAAATGTTAATTAATTTTTTTTTCATAATATGAAAATGGATTTTGCATCGACTCAATTGTCTGCATGACACTCTGAATATCTGCTTCATCTTTTTGATATCAAGAACTACTCAGGTCTTTTTTATATTGGCAGCCCTCTCCTTTTGCAGCCATTTCAATACAGTTTTTAGAGATTTGAGCATGTTGATTGAAAGATAAAATCCAACGATGAACAGCATTGGGATTATTTGAAAATTCAATCTGGTCTTGCTATCTCTATTCATGGTTTGTTCAATTGTTTGGTCCATTGCCGTCTGACTAAATGGGTACTGGGTTTGTTGCTGAACTACAAAATTCCCAGCAGCAAGATGCTTTGCTGTTGAAGGATGTGTAGCAGGAACAGCAAGCATCTCGGATATAAACAGGAAAATATCAAGCGTAGTTCAAATGGTCATATGCAAAATATCAGGGAATCATTCCTGTTGCTGATTTAAGGTGAAGGGCCCAATCTCTTGTTCTTGTAGCACGAATAAAATTTAAAAACAAATCTGCCATATTCAAGTAATTTATCAAACGAGCAAAAGTTGGAAATTGGCTGCATCTCTCTTGAATAAATATTGACAATTTGCTTTCAAATTTTTTAAATTGTTTTATGTGCAGAGATCTTGGAATTTTGTTTTGGGGAAAGAATTATGTAAATTTTTAGACAATTCAATGAATTTAGTGTTTCTTCTTCACTTTGCATTTCAATAAAAGTAAATAGGAGTTTCCTTCTTAAAGCTTCAAAAATAATTTTTATAACTCCGTCACTTCGATTATAGTGTCTGCCTTTCATAACGCCAGCTTGTGACAGCTTCAAGTAGAATGTTAGCCAGCCCTGAATCTTCAAATCGTTTTCCAATGACAATGAGAAACGACATGCAGATGTGGGACTCACTAAATCTGACAACTGTTCTTTTCATATACGTGGCATCATTCCAACGTATTTGTTGTGCTTTAGCATAAAATGCAGGAGGAAATGTCAATACAATGCATTCAGTTTCAAGTTCATCAGCAATTGCAAGACTTTTCAAAAATACTGCATTCACAGTACTTAGTTGAGTTGGGTTACCATTGACCACAGGCAAATATCCAATATTGCTTTTTGGTGGTATTTGGTCCTGCAATAAAAGAATATTGAAACCTGTCCAGCCTAGAATTGAAGTAATGTTTTGGTTGTCACTTTCACAGTAAATATTGATCATGGTCATAGCCGAATCAGTAATGCTTGTATGGTTTCACAAAATATTTTAAAACTTTTTGAATGCTGTCAATTGAAACTGATGCCACATAATATTCTGGTATGGGTACTTCATTTAGCATCACACTGCACTTACTCCTGATAATTTGGGGCTGATCTTTTTCTATTGTGACCTCTTGATGGTGCAGTGAATATTAAATTCATTTCTGTAATGCTGCGTTTCTCAAATTTTTCCAACCTGTAACACACCAGCATAGCATTGACAAATTTTATTTAACTGATAAAAAATACTGTAAAAATATTGTGGATGTAAATAAATAGATTATTGTAATAGCTGAGGAAATTTTAAATATCATTTATTTCTACATGGAATTATTTTAAAACAAAGACAAAACTCTTGGCCATGAGATTTTACTAAAAACTTTTTTATTAATTATGCTTAAACTAATTAATTAATGTAAACATTAAAAAAAAACAGTAAAAAAACATGTACGCGCACATACACATATCTCTATTCACAATTAAATTTCTTGACACAACACACGATTTGGTGACAGAAAAAATATTTGCATATGCCGTTTATTTATTTATTAGAAAAAAAAACTTACCTTGCAGGGAATTAATTTTTTTGCTGAATATTGAAACTAGGGAGGTAACTACTGACCCCCAAAAAATTTCATATTTACTAAATAATTACCTCCCTTGCATGATTTTTACGCTCAACTTTTGCAACAAAATAATCAAATGAAATCGCAAATTATAAAAAAATGCGCATTGTTTACCTGGATATCTTTTTAGATTTAGACTCTACGGTATTGAAACCCTCAAAATCAACTAAAACATTTCCATATAGTGTTACATTTTTAGTAAAAAAAAATGTAATTATTCTTTTATATGTTGTTCAAAATCGAGAGAGAGTAGGAGTTTGTTTGTTTTTGCTTTATTTTCATCAATTGTATTGTCATCTATGTTCAGTCAGAAAAAAAACAAAAAACAAAACAATCACAACGAGAGAGGATATGAAGAGATATATAAAGAGTGGTCAAAAGAAAAAGAAAAGAAAGAATAGCTAACGAGCGCTGACAGTAGAGGAGAAAGAAAGAAAGAAAGAAGTAAAGAAACCAGCTAGCGAATGCTGGCAGGCTGTATAGAGAGGGGGAGGTGAAAATATATACATATATAGAGAGAGAGGGAGAGAGGGAGGGGCGTTTTAACCTGCACGCTTAGGAAGGACAGAAGAGACAGTCTGCTCCTCGCTGCTGAGGGAAGCAGCCGACAATGGCGATACTGGGAACAGATATGATTAGCAGTAATACTGCGGTGGATAAAAGATGAGGAGGTGCTCTTAATAAACATTGGAAAAAGAGTCTATTTGATATATTTGGAGCCAGTTTTTTTTTTTTTTTTTTTTTTTTCAAAGGAAATCGGAGAAGGAACAAAGTAAAGTCGCTAAGACAGTGAGTGAAGCAAAATCTCTCTCTCTCTCTCTCTCTCTCTCTCTCTCTCTTTCTCTCTCTCTCTCTCTTTCTCTCTCTCTCTCTCTCTCTCTCTCTCTCTCTCTCTCTCCCTTACTCTCTCTTTGTTTGAACTGAGCAGACGACAATAACCAGTATGAAAATGTCATATTGAGATCTGGCATTTTTCTTGAACATTCTTTCTCGATCAAGACAATTTATTTTCTTTCATTCATTACTTCTTTTAAATTATCAAAATAATAGCATTTTTATTTGTTTATTTTTGTGTTGTTATAAATAAATTTAGTCATAATTCCCATCGGCCTTTTGTTTGTTATTTCAGTTGTGTTTTTCTGTCTTATGTTTTACCGTTGTCTCTGAAGAATTTGGATAATCCCTTCCCGTATTTATTTATTTATTTATTTACATAGTAATACACATGGACGAAAAAACGCTTTGGATAATCACAGATTTCAAGGTAGTTCTACTAAAATAGCCATATTTTTTAAACCAAAGCACTTCAAGTCTTCAAATTACTACTGTTTTGTTCGGAAATGAATATACTTTCAAATGAATTAATAAATATGAATGTGCATTATATATTTTAAGAGTTTTAAGCAAATAAAGTGATAAAAATGTGAACGTCATAAAATGGCGTTTTCGGTAAGGTTTTGTAATGACTCCCCCTGTTTTCTAAAGGTCCGTACCGTGATTGTATGAAGAATTTCGTCATGAAATTTGGGAACCAATCAGAAAAGGTGTTAATCTTAATACTGTCAAGTGTCCGAAATATTTTTGACCATTTCTTTTTTTGTCGTGTTAAAAATAAGACTTTAATATAACGAGTATCGAACATTTTGAAAAAAAAATTCTTCGGACATCCAGTAGTAATTAAATCAATCTTTTTACTATCTTTATCAATTAAAAGTATTATTTTATGTTGAGTAGGACCGCGGTAATTGATAATTTAAAAGGACCTACCCGAAAAAAAAATTGTTTCTATTTCTCGAATTTGGTCAAATGAAGTTAGTATTACTAGAAGCAGCAGCTCCAGCCTGTAGAATCAGCGATAGCACAGTGTAAACACGCGTTCTTTAATTTTTATTCAAGAACGAATTAAGAAAAACATGAAAATATGAATATAAATGTTCTTATGTTTAATTAGAGCTATTTTATTATCAGAATAACATTAGTTTAGAACTATTCGGTTTTCAGAATGTATAATAACAACAATCCCAACCAATTCGGCATTATGAATCTGTTGCAATTTCTCACATTTCTCGTCAAATTTAAAAACATGGTTAAAAAAAACAAAATAAACTTTTGTAGATATATAGCTTGCATGCACTTTTATTCTTTAAATTAGTTTTGAACAGCGAATTAAAACAATGTTTTACTGCGAACAGCCACAAATGTTTTTTTTTTTTCAAAATCAAAATAAGTATCAAAATCTCGTTTATACATAGATTCGAAAAAGTTGTCAAAAAACAAATATATAACAAATAAATGTTATCAAAGGCAAGATAAGTTACTTTTCTACCTAACTGGATAATTTTCTAGTGTTTTTATTTAATGTAACATGTTTATTCAGCTCGAAAAACGTATAGCGTTTACCGGTGTATTGGAAAATTAAAAATGGCGCCCGACCCGACTCTCTTTGACACGGTAAGTTTGAGAAAAAGAGTTAAAAATAAAAAGAACTATACAAAATACTATTAAAAACTCACCGAATATATGTCAGCCTATGTCACGGTAACATATATTGAGCGAGTTTCTAGCAGTATTTTGTCTACTTTTTTATTTTTAACTCTTTTCCCCAAACTTACCGTTTCAAGAGAGTCGGGCGCCATTTTAAATTTTCCAAAACATCGGTAAACACTGTTTTCAAACTGAATAAACATGTTACATTAAATAAAAACACTAAAAAATTATCCAGTTAGGTAGAAAAGTAACTTGCTTTTGATAACATTTATTTGTTATATATTTGGTTTTTTTTGACAACTTTTTCGAATCTATGTGTATAGAAACCCTCAAAATCTATATCAATATTCTTGAAATTTTAAAAGCAGTTAGAAAACACATCTAACTACAATTAGGAAGCTTTTTATTTCGTTATTTTTTTTTCTACTTATCAAGCGAAAGGTATTTTTACAACCTGCTCCAGCGTAGTATAAACGGCCTATGGAATAAACACCTTCAACCTCGAAAATAGAAATCAACAAATTTATGGAATTTTCTTTGAAATTTCGTAATGCAGTTTCTTATTAAATTAAAACTAAATATAACATTTGCTGACTTATTTACCTGTCGAATACACACACACACACACACACACACACACACACACACACACACACACACACACACACACACACACACATATATATATATAACTTTCTGTAAAATATTTATTTGAAATGGAAACGGCATTTTGCAGTTAGGACAACAAAACAAAAATGAAGTAACGGTTCATATTCCTATCCACAGAGGTACGAAAAAGTTGTCAAAAACAAATTTTATCAAAGGCAAGATGAGTTACTTTTCTACCTTTTTAGTGTTTTTTTTTTTTTGTTTTTTTTTGTAAAATGTTTATGCGGTTCGAAAAATAAGTAGTGTTTGAGCGAGCGCTACCGAAAAACAAGAAAAGTGGCCGCAATGTCTCTTTACATTTTTGAAGTCTCAACAAAGATTTCAAAATAAGAAATGAAACAAAATGGTGAATAAAACCCACCCAATAAATTTTACCGTGACATTTATTGGGTGGATTTCATTCACCATTTTGCTTTATTTCTTATTTTGTTTATCTTTCATTAAAGTTTTTCATGGCATTTTATAAATAATTTCCTAAAAAGGTAGAATCACATTTTGGAGGGGTGGTCAGAAGGAGTTGAGTGGGGTTAAACAGAAGGTGTTAATCTGCAATAATACCAAAGAAATATTGCAATATATTCATTTTTAAATGGTCTTATGTTTAGATTTAAGTTTTTTGTACATAAAGCACATTACAATTCAACTTTGAGTTCTCCAACTTCTTTTCTGTTTATGGATACATGGCATTTTTAAGGAATTGCTGCATATTTATGCACATTTACTGCAGATTATTTGGAAACCATAAACTTTGGGAGATTTTCAGTTGCATATTCTGATTCCTTGTACAAAAATACACATGGTAAATTTCATTTTTTAGTCTTGTGTTTTAACAAAGATATGACATTTTTACTGAAAAAGTAGTGTAAAAATGTGACGAAACGCATATGGTCTTAAAGAGGGAAAAATATCCAAACATGTGAGGCACAAAAATAGCCATAACTTCCTTAATTTTAATCAGATTTTTAAAATTTAAAAAGATTCTTTCTTAGCTCATCAAGCTCTTTCTATGCATACCAATATTGAAATATTTCAAGCTATTTCAATTTTTTCATGTGTATTCCCGGAAGAAAAAAAAAAAATTTTTTTTTTATCGTTGCGATCATATCTCTACAGTTCCCCGTGGAGATAGCCGAGTCGTAATTTTACGTTGCGCAGGACCCCAGGTTGGGAACGGTCGTAGTTAGTAGGTTTGTAACAAAAACGTAGTAGTCGTCAATTTCCTTGATTGTCCTCTAGTCTCACTTGTTTACGATCTGAGCTAAACGGTTGTCATGGCAACTGCTAAGACAGCATGGTTATTTCCCCCTTGACCGGGCATTTTTTCATTCAAGCTGACTTATCAATTGTCGATCTTGTCATAACAACGACGGTATCTGAAACAAAGTTTTGACATGCACATAACAATCAGGCGTAACTCAAAACCTAAAGGGAAGACGTAAGTCACGATTGCTTTTCATATAAAAATATATTTTTAACTAAAGCCTTACATGCATTTTATCAAATTGTTCATTTCTGCGGCTTGGCTTTCCTTTCACTTCGACCATCGCACGTCCTTCGGCGGCCCTCAGACCTACTTCTGTCCTCTGACTCCAAAAATCACATCGTTATATTCACAGGATTATTTTTGTTCCCGTATTTTTCCACAATTACGATCTACGCTGGCTTGCATTTGATTGGTTAATTCATTTACTGTCGATAATCGATTCTTCGATTCCCAGGCAAGTTTTAGCTTTGTTTACAAAATGCATTGCTTGCATTTGACCCAGATCTCCAGTAACCCATTTTCTCTTAGTCGGGCGACTATTGTTTTTGTTTATTGCACATGTCTTTACAACACATTCCAACCTTGACCATAATTGTTTTTTTCCAGGACATTCCAATCTTTCTTTTTCTCGCAAAGGAATGTCCCATTCCAGCAAAATATGCGATCTCCCCCACAATCACTTTACTTTGTAAACAAAAAATTGTCGTCCGATTTTTTTTGTTTACGCCGTAATTATTTTTGTCTGGTGGACAATCGATATTCGATGCCCTCCTTTCGAGTTTCTTAAAAAGGTTTATTTTAACTGTTATGTATCGGATGGTCCAAGACATCCGTTACATGACAGTAACATATATGGGGCTCTCGTCCGGGAAATGTATATCCTTCTTCAGGGACACACCGGACAGTGGACATATTTGAGATAACAAGAGGTGTAAGATAGTAAAAAAATAAATAAATAAAACATGTCTCTAGTAACTAATTTTGTAGAGTCTCCCACATTTGAAGGGCTCTGTAAATTAAAAAAAGATGACCTATTAGCAGTCGGTAAACATTATAAACTAGACACGCGGCCGTCCTTACGTAGAATACAGTTAGAATAATTACAGAACACTTAGTCGATGAGGAAATTCTAGATGAAGCCCTATTAGATTTATTAGATGAGCCGCATAAATTGTCAAAAGAACAAATCGAGCAGGAAAGACTGAAAATCAAAGCCAATTTACGTGAGAGGGAGATAGAATTAGAAATAGAGAAGACTAGAATGGAAGCAGATATCACGGATAGAACAAGAGACTAGAATTAGGGAATTAGAGGCAAGAACTTTACATCAAGAAAGAAGAAATGAACTCGAAATAACAAGACAGGTTAGGTTAGTACCTACGTTCAACGAGGCAGACGTTGACCGATATTTTCAACATTTTGAAAAAATTGCTGTAAATTTAGAATGGCCCAGAAAGCATGGCCAATGTTGCTGCAGATCGCATTAAGAGGAAGGGCACAAGAGGTCTTTGCATCCATGTCTAACACGGACTGCGCTGATTACAACATTGTGAGATCAGCCATTCTCAAAACTTGAATTGTGCCTGAAGCATACTGACAGAGATTCAGGTCGTATAAAAAATTGAAAAATCAATCCTATGTAGAATTCTTCCGACAAAAGGAAGTATACTTCGACTGATGGAGTTCTTCCAAAGACATAGAATCGGATTACGATAAGCTCTGAGAGCTAATTTTAATCGAAGAATTTAAGAGTTGCATCCACGATGATTTGAAAGCATTCCTGAGTGAGAAGCAGCGTACAACGGCTTATCAGATGACAACTCTCGCTGATGAATATGCCCTAACGCATCAGCGAGGCAAAAGCAGACCTACTAGCCTATTCGAGCAAAAAGATCCCAGGGATCACCGAATTATGACTAACATCGATCGTACCACAAAAACCGTTGGCGTGAACAATGTATACCGACCTCCTGCATTAAGAAGCAAGTACCCCCATACAAAGCCACCGCCTCCTACCTATCGTCAAACAGACGGGTGGAGAACCATAACATGCCACTATTGTAAAAAGGTAGGGCACATCGCCGTACACTGCCCTGACAGAAAAGGCGCCGATTTGGGACGAAGATTTACAAGTAAACTACAAGGCTTCGAAAGGAATATAGACCATTCATATCAAACGGTTTCATATCCCCATTATATAATCGCTTGGATAAACAGCCTGTAAAAATTCTGAGACACACTGGGGCAACCCAATCTTTGATTTTGGAGCAGAGTATGCCATGCGGGTCACAAACAGCCACAGGAGAATCCGTTGTGATTCGCAGAATTAGTGGAAATTACATTGATGTCCCAATCCATCGAGTCTCTCTTGATTCGGATATAGTATGCGGTCCGGTTGAAGTGGGCATAGTCAGTAGCCTACCCATGAAGGGCATCTCGATGTTACTCGGGAATGAT
The DNA here is from genome assembly GCF_053919585.1 of Euprymna scolopes. Classification (NCBI taxonomy): domain Eukaryota; kingdom Metazoa; phylum Mollusca; class Cephalopoda; order Sepiida; family Sepiolidae; genus Euprymna; species Euprymna scolopes. Next base: position 66,376,498 of record NC_136517.1, on the reverse strand, counting down.
TTAGCCGGAAAAAGAGTCATTCCCCACCCAAGAGTGATAATGGAGCCAGACATCTCAGAAAATACGGAGTTGATGGAAGAGCAACACACCGGCATATTCCCATCATGTGCAGTAACCCGTGCACAAACTGCAAAAAGAACTGCAGAAGAGGAGTCTGCGATGAAAGATCAGTCCGAGGAGTTATTCATGAATCCTGAGGTGGAAGCTAAATCGACACCCGTGGATACAAATAATCTCCTTACTAACCACAAACCCTCTCCCAGATTTCCCACCTCACGACAGTTGATCATGGAGGAACAGCAAAGAGACGAGGAGATTTCCCCCCTCTTTGAAGAAGCGCTACCCAAGAAAGAACTGGAGAAAGTACCCTCTGGTTACTTCATAAAAAACGGCGTGCTGATGAGGAAGTGGAGGCCCTCACAATCCCCCGCGCATGAAGACTGGTCAGTATTATACCAACTAGTATTACCTAAGACACGCAGGGCCGAAATATTAGAAGTGGCTCATCAAATCCCCTTGGGAGGCCACTTAGGCATTTGCAAGACTTATGAGAGAATCACTAAACAATTTTATTGGCCAGGGGTATGCAAAGACGTATCTAACTATTGCCGAACTTGTCACATTTGCCAGATGATAGGCAAGCCGAACCAGAAAATACCAGTCACCCCATTACATCCTATACCCGCATTTGAAGAACCCTTTTGCCGAATTTTGATCGACTGCGTAGGTTGACTTCCGAAGACTAAAAGGGGAATCAGTATATATTCATCCTCATCTGCACATCCACCAGATTCCCGGAAGCAATCCCACTCAGAAACATATCTGCTGAGAAAATCATAAAAGCCCTTAACTTCTTCTCCATGGTTGGGCTGCCAAAAATAATCCAATCCGATCAAGGATCGAATTTTATGTCCAGGAGGTTTCAACAGTCCATGCTGGGCATACAAACAGTCAAGTCAAGCGCATATCACCCCCAATCCCAGGGTGCCTTGGAAAGGTTTCATTCTACACTGAAGACCATGGTCCGAACTTATTGCCTTGGTCACCAGAAGGATTGGGAAGAGGGTATTCCCATCTTGATGTTTGCAGCACGAGATGTTACCCAAGAATCTTTGGGATTCAGTCCATTTGAGTTAGTGTTTGGCCATTCGGTACGCGGCCCCCTAGCATTGTTGAAAGAAAAATGGTTTCAGGAAGGATCCACCCACGAACCCATGCTGGAGTACATATCACGGTTTCAAAATCGACTACATGAAACCAGCCAACTGGCACACGAAATATGCTAATCTGAAAGATAATTATGTATAACCTAGTAAACGAATTTCACAAGTCAAAACACAAAAGGTGAAAAATTAAATGCATTCAAAATTTGGATTTTCATTCTCATAATTTTGAAGGCCTGCTGTTTAATTTTGTTTTTTGTTTTTTTACATTCTTGTGAAAATGTTAAGCACATGGAGGACAAAGGACATGCTAGGCAATGGTAAGGAATAATTCGATCATTGGCATTTACAATAAGGTGTAAAGAAAGATGTTTCACTTTTGAAACATTAGCTTGGAAAAACAGAATAACGTGGGATTTCAAATAAGGTTGCAATGGACTCTTCTAATTATTTTTGCTATTATGAAACTATATCTAACTATTTACATATGTGATTATTTTCACTTCCTTTAAATTTTTATATATATATATATATATATATATGTGAATGAGAGAGAGATGTTCGGTATGTACTTTAAATGACGTACAATAGAACCCCGGGATATGGTGGCCCTAAGATACATTTTTTCAGGTTATGATGTGGAATACAATGTTTTTCCTGATCCTGATTACGGTATTTGCCCCACTTTGTTGTTATTGATAATGTTATTAATAATGTACATGTGTATTATATTCTTTACTGTATTTTGTTACTCATTTTTTGTCATATCCCGGCATTCTACTATTAAGAGAAAAAGGTTTTTTTCAAATCTGAGATGATATTAATTAATCAATAATGAAAGATAATTGAGAGGAAGAATATAGAACATCATTTTAATTTAAGAAATTTTTAATATAAAAACATTTTTAATACTTTTAAATCCTTTTATGTGTAAAGCAATGTATCCAGAGACCAATATATTCTGAGTAAAGCAATGTATTCTGAGAATATAAAATAATCATTCTACTTATTGAATTCTATTTGACAACTTTATTTGCCATTAAATAACCAATGGTTGATATACAGTAAACCAAAACCTTATTTATGATGAGTGTAAAGACTCTGTGTAATAGTCATTAATAATTGCCTAGCAACCTCTATTGCAAATAGTTTTTAGACATATCTCTAATTCACCATATACCAAATGATTGATAACATCAACATGACCTTACTTTCATTATTGTGTAAATCTCGGTGAATCTTATCATTCAACCACGGTAGTGGTTGAATATATGCTTAAGTCCGAAATTGAATGAATTGAGATACATTCAAACCCCCACCACTAATTCCGTTCGCAACCAAATTTCAAACAGGTTATATAGTTGGATAGAACACCTCATTAGCTACATTTTGAAAAAAAATATTTCGAAAATTGGTTCAGTAGAAAAAAAGTTACAACAAAATATGTGGGTTCACAAACAGGAGAGTAAGTACATAAGTGACTAACGCTTTTTTTTTTTATTTTGCATAACTTTTTTTTGTGTATAAATATTTTTTACTGCGATTTTGCCAATATGACATGTTAGCGTAACGGTTAGAGTACCGGGGGTTGGTGGAAAGATTTTAGGTTCAATCCCGTGTATCGTTGTTTTTTCATAATTAAAAAACCGAACTTTTTTTTAATAACTAATTTTTTTTTACTCTCCTTATGATTTTATAGCAAAAAATGGTGAATTTATCGATTAAAAATATTAGTGAATTCTATGATATACATATTCTTTGAATGAACTCAAATTTTTCGTTATCACATTTGATGAAAAATGTAGTCCCATTTTGGCAATGCGTCTGACCAATGATGCTTTTGAACCCGCGACCAGCACTGCGATGTCATCAGCATCAGCCTGGGCATAAATATTCCTATTTTTAAACTCCTTTAAAAGAGGATTCAGCATATAGTTCCATAGTAAAGGTGATAAAATCCCACTTTGGGGGTTTCATTTAACTACTTCCCTTTTAACAGTTGCCCTCAGTAGTTCTACTTGAACTGTTCTGTGCCTCACCATATACTCAATCCATCGGATAAGTACTGGTGGCACATTGAGTTCTCGTAGTGACTTGAACATACTATTTGAAGGGTATGTTGTCAAAAGCTCCAACGATATCTAAAAAGACACCGAGTGCCATCTTCTTTTTTGTTAGTTTACGCTCTATACAGATCACGAATTCATGAACCGCAGTATCGGTAGAGACCCTGGCTCGGAACTACTGTGATTGAATGATAAATATTGCATAAATGTGTGTTTGAGAGCTAATTTCTTTTGACAATCATTAATAAATATTATAAATTCATATATTAATACAATAGCAATGCCTGGAAAAATCATGGATTATATGGAAAAATGCGTGCATGAAAAGTAATATTCTTAAGATTTTATTAAACCTGGAAAAGTAAAGGACAAGAAATTCAACATGGAAAAGTAAAGAACAAGATATTCTAGTAAAGTAAAAAATAAGAATTTTTTAGACTTAAAATATTGCAGCTAAAAATAAAATTTGAATATTGATAAATATTTTATTTATTATTTGCATATGTTGTTGTTTATTGTTGAGTTAAAAAGAATTAAATGATCCTAATTATGATATAATAAAGTTATTAATTTTTATGTAAATTATAAAATTATTAATTCCATCTACTAACTAACAAACTAATGAATTAATTTTATTCAAACAATTTTCACTACATAAATATAAGCAAATAATAGGGGGGAAATAAGTTCAATCCAGCGACTGACACCCTTTCTAACTCAACAATAAACAACAACATATGCAAATAATAAATAAAATATTTATCAATATTCAAATTTTATTTTTAGCTGCAATATTTTAAGTCTAAAAAATTCTTATTTTTTACTTTACTAGAATATCTTGTTCTTTACTTTTCCATGTTGAATTTCTTGTCCTTTACTTTTCCAGGTTTAATAAAATCTTAAGAATATTATTTTTCATGCGCGCATTTTTCCATATAATAAAAATATGTTTAAAATGTTCTTATTTTCTAGTAATTTGCAGATTTCAGAAATGTAAAATATTAGCAAATAGATTTTTCTTCCTATTTTTCATCCGTGGAGATCAGTTTGAATGCAACTCTTTCAAATATGCAAGGAATGAGATGACTGTTTCAATGGTTGAATAAATATAAATAAATAGATCAACATCCATCCCCTCCTGCAGATATACTCGTCAGCAATGTGATGAGAATTTTAAAGTGACTTTAATGTGGTTAGATTAACTTCTGGCCTGTATTAACCCTGAGTGACTTCTTGATGTTCAGCTTGGAGAAAAGATTTTTTTCAGAAAAAGGAAAGTTGGTAATAAATATTTTCTTTCTGACATGATTATTACTTCCAGCACTGGCACATATATATTTTTCTTTTCCAAACACTTACATACATAAATAATTGATCATTTTTTTGTGCACGTTTTCTACTGGTAAACCCTTTTTTTATATTAGTAATAGATTTGCTCACCTTGGTTTTCTGTTGAATTTGGGGAAGTTTAATTGAGAGCTCTCTTTCTTGCCTTGACAGTACAAAATCGACTTCACAATCTAGTGGGTGGAAGATCTCTTCTGCCTTACTGCCCTTTTATACAAAAATATTACTAGCGTAACTCTATTTTATTTCCATGAAAGATTCTTAACTGAGCTTCAATTTCTAGTTCTTCCTTATATTCACAGCTAGAACTCTTATTACAATCACAATTTCGCATTTGTCTGCCTACTACCACTTTTTTTTTTTTTTTTTACACCTACAAACACCTGCGCAATGATGACACCCAGGTTAGTCATAAAATAAAACACACAAAAATATACAAACTCAACATTAAAATTCAAAGCATATACTTATTGCTTATACCTTGTCTCTCACAGATCCAAGCAAATGAACACTGCTGACTCAATTTCAACATTACTTGGATAAAATTAACCAATGGACAACTACATTTTCAAAAATGAAAATGCAGTGTGTGTGCACTTTTGCGAGAAAAGAAAATTACATAATGATTGTACTCCAAAATTCAAAGAGTAAGAATCATGTTGATACACCAACACAGATCTTTAATTTTTAACTGACATAAATGTTGCTTTCGCTAAATTATGTGATTCCTGGCATCAACATTGTAGCCTTAACCAAGAAATCTTCATATCTGTTTGTGAAGAGAGGGAAATTAACTTTTACATATTCACTTGTATTAATATTTGATTAAATTTTTTCTATTGTCTGTCTGCAGGCTATCGATCAGATGAATCAGAAAATGGAGGAGGAAAACAATCAGCTGCTTTACCAAATGAAAACCTTAATCAACCAAAACCAAGAACTTCTTACAGAAGCCCTAAACAGTAAGGATCAGCATGCGGAAACCACAAAAGCTTATCAGTAAGTTATCAGACTTTCTACAATTCCTCTGCAAAAACAATATTTTGCTTTGTACATTATGAGGTTTTTCTTAAAATGCTCTTAATTATACGTTTTCTCTATCAATTGAATATCTACATACTGTATTATGTGTATGCTGTATGGATTTGAAACAATGACGTTATGATGCTGAGGCAAAGCAAGTGGTCAGATCCTCAAAATACTTGAAAGAAATCAAAATCATTTTAGTAGGTGAAAGTGGAGCTTATCTGCCTGATTGAAATTCAATCAAATTTGAATGACAATGTACACATGAATTTCTTTGTGCTCTCCCAATATTTTCTGTAGATAATTGTTCAATGTGTAATCTGTGTATGTCATTGTTTTCATAAAGAAATGTTTCTCATTAACATAAATGCAGCACACATATTTTCACTAACAGGACCCGTTAACCAGCGTTGCCCGGTGGTAGCACCCCCCCCCCCACTCCGCATAAAAAATTAAAGTATGTTTGGTGTTGTTGTAGTCCAACCTCCTCATGGTAAGAATGGCAATTGGAATTGACACACCCAACCTGCCTATGTTAAGAACGGTTTTTGTAATAGACATCCCATTTTGTCAGTGTAGTTATGGTTGGCAAGAAATTAGCCTGTAATGTAAGGAATGTAATAAAAAAAACCCAAATTATTTCGCTTTGTATTTAGTTAAAAAAACAAATTCAATATGTTATTTAATTGGAATTCATTATTGAGATGAGTATTATTAATTTATTCTATTGCGGACTATTATCCCCATCTTTTTTTAGTTGTTTCACGGTGTTTCAGTCAATTATTACTCTGGTCTTCGTTCAGAAGAATAGTTGGCCGTCTAAGTGAGGATGCAGTTAGGAGATTCGGAGTTCCTATCCCGTCGCGGTTACCACCTGACGAAGGCCAGAGGAATAGTTGGCCGAAACGGGAAACAACAACCAAAAGGATGAGGATAATAGTCCACAATAAAATAAATTAATAAATAAAACTCATCTCAATAATGAATTCCAATTAAATAATAGATATACCATTCAGTACAGACCCGACCATGGAAGATCAGATAATAAAATAAATGTGGATTTATAAGATCAAAAAATCCAACCTTGATCGCCCTTCGGGGCCCGTAGCACAGTGGATAGAGAGGTTGAATCTCTACGGTTTCAAGTGAGCATTATGTGAAGATAGCGGTTTCAATCCTACCCAAAGCTGGCCAGAGGCTTACTAGGCCAAAAACGTGGTGAGAGAAAAACTACGATGTTAAATTCGGCATTCCTATCCTATCGCGGTTACCACCTGACAAAGGCCAGAGGAATTCACAAGTAAACAATTGAATAATATAAGTTAAGAGTTTAAACAAAAAAAATAATTTTTTCTTTTAAAAATAAAACTTTGTCACAAATAAACAGAAATCAGAACTTTTCATTGTTATTTCAGATTTTTAACGCCCATTTCCAAATACAAGTATCAAATAAATAAATCAGTGCCTTTTCGTGTTTGTATCATCAAGAACCATTGTTTCAATTTGTGTGCTCACCTTTTGGGCATTGTAATTCGTTACCGGATTTTAGCTAAGCAATATCTAATGTAACTTGAAACAATTTAACATGAACATTTAACTATAAATTGTGACAATAGAAAACACAAATATAAAATTGTAGAATGCCAAACTTGTCTTCAATGTTTCCTTACAAAAAACAGTGAAGAAAAAAAACATAACACTGGGGAAAAACTTATAATTTAAGGTATAAAAATGTCAAGATGTTATTTTGAATTGTTATAATCCATTTCAAAGATGCAGGAAAAAGAGGAGGGGACGAAATCATGAATATAAAAAATTATATCCTGAAAGTTATATAATAAAATAAAACCAGTAGAGATAAGAATCTGTTTATTATTTATTTATGGAAAAGTATAATATCCGTGATTCGAGAATTTTTTTTTTTGTTTGTTTATTTGTGAGGCTTTCTGTTTTTTGTTTATATGTGCAAATGTTTTCTAATTGTTGCTTGTTATGGATAAAAATGAAATAATTTAAATTTTAAATGAAAAAAGTCAATTTGGTATACCTTTTTGATATTTTTTTAACATAAGTCCAACTCGTCGTTGTGAAATGTTGACTTTTATGTTTTGGGTATGCATACAATGAATAAACCACCGAATCTCCCCATGGTAAGAATGGCTTTCAGAATAGACACCCCCAACCTCCTCATGTTAAGAACAGCTTTCTGAATAGACACCTCCCAGCTTGTCAGCACACCCTAAGACCAATAAAAGTTGACATGTCAAATGTGAATGATGAGTTTGACGTAATGTAAACATGTACCGAATTTAAAACGGGAAGAAACTTCGTTTGACATATTTATATTCCAAAGGACAGTTTGAATAATTTTTTCAGTTGCGTTTGTGCTGTATTTCTGCAATTTTGAATAATTTCACAATTATGAATGCGCGTGTACTTTAAAAAAGTATGGTAAGACACCAGGAAAGTGGACATGCGCATGTTTTGCATAACAATACTCCCTTGCGATAGAAGTGTGCAGACGCAAAGAGTTTTGACTGTTTTATTTACTCTTTTTTTATTTTTTTTTTTACTTAAATAATTTTTCTTTAACTGAAATAAATTTAGTTCATTTTCTTTCATTTTTTTTTTTTTTTGTGCGTTTTGTGATATTTTTTTATTGAATTGTTTGTTTTCTTTCATTTTTTTTCGTGCACATTCTTTTGTTTTTTTTTACACACAATTCACCAGTTTTAATTTATTTAATCACAAACTAAACCATATGGTTTAAATATTATTACAATAAATGAAAGTTTTTAGAACAAATTGTAAGAAAAAACTCCATATTTGTAAAAATAAACTTTAACAAAATAAACAGTTTTTCTTTCATTTTTTAGGGCGCGTTGAATTTTTTTAAGAAAAAATATTTTTTTTAGATACTCATTGAACCAAAAAATTTATTTCAATAAAAATGAAATACACACACGCATGAAAAAATGAAAATGAAGTAAATTTATTTAAGATAAAATTTATTGGTTTGGACAATGCAAAAATAAATGAAATTAACATTAAAATAAACGCGTGTAAAATTATCCTGGAAGAAAATGCAAAATTTATTTTATACAAAATAAAATAAAGTCGCGCATGAAAAATGTGTCAAATAAAAAACAAAAAACAAAGAAGGCATGTTTAAATAAAACAGACAAAGCAAATGAAGTAAATGTATTTAAACAAAAAAATATGTAAGTCATTTAAAAAAAAAAAAAGAGTAAATAAAACATACAAAACTGTTTTCGCACTTTCCTGGCATCTTACCAAAAGTACTACTTAGTCAGTTGCGCTTTTTTATTTTATTTACTACCATCTTCAAAACAGTAAATATAACAAAATGTTGAATAAATTGTAAGAAAATACTCGATATTTATAAAAATGAACATTAACAAAATAGTCAAAGAACAAAGTTTGTTTTCTTTCATTTTTTCGTGCGCGTTGAGTTTTTCATGCACCATTCACTCTTACCGCTCTGAAAGATGTCTTAAGTTACAAGAAAATTGAATTCGTTTCGCAACTATGGCAGTCGTGTAACTTCTAAAGCTTGAATTCGTTTCACAACTACGGCAGTTGATTAACACACACGTCGAACTTCTAATCACACTGATGCAGCTGATACACACCGTCATCGATCTTCTGAACATACTCCTTTTATTGTCCAAGCGTTCGTCATCAGCCAATTGACGGCCAGAAAAACAGTCACGTGAGGGCTGACATCATCGCTCAATAATCTTACAAAAACCACAGCCGCCATTTTTAATTTCTGCCCTCCCTGTGATCCTCCCAGCAGGTAAGACAACAAGCGCAGACACGTGGTCGCTTTCTTCCTTCATTCTGTTCGACTTTACACCCCCCCCTGGTCTCAAGATCACACGTGCGGCATTGCGGCCATGGTCGTTTGTTACGAGCACTCCTACGGAGGGGGATTAGATGGACTTTTTCATCTTCATCAGGACTACTTGGGTCAGTGTCTACAGTCCTACTATCCAGCTGCGCTCCATCTTCATCCGAGCTCTCAGAACATTAACGCCATTAACGTTGCCAGCAGTCTTTCCATTGAGCTGAGCTCCATCGTCATATGGGCTCTCAGAAGAGGGACTGGAACTATCGCCATCTGTGCTGAGGTTCTCAGCCATGTCATCACGGCAATGGGGCATAGGTTGGATCCACATTTCATCATTTGATGATTCATCACTTTCGCTGTTTGCCATTTTGTTTGTATCAAGAGCGGGCTGGACATCCCTCACATGCTGTGGAGTACCATCAACCAGCACAGCCTGCTCACTAATTATGCCGGTGATCCGTCCTCTTCTGAAACTGGTTGTACATCGGTTATTGGGAGGCCTTACCCAGACGGTGTCCCCTAACTTTACTGTCCTTGCGTCCTCTTCTGATTAGGCAGGCAGACGTCAATGCCCTAAACATGCACTCGATAGCAATTTATCGCATTAGCAGGTGCACTTTCAGCAGTCGCATCATTCTTTGGTGTTGTATTGTACCTATATACTGCCTCTGCAATCGTACATTGCTTCCTTGCTGCTATCCTCTTCACACTTCGGTGGCACCGCTATACCGTTGCCACTCGGTACATACGCACACCTGTGTCTTAGCCGAACCCCCCACTCATCTACGAAACGCCTGAATTCTCCGTTGCAAAAGGCTGTGTCGTTATCAGTGAGAATCTCTTCAGGTGGCCCCCGCTTGTATAATATGGACTCTAATTGACGGATGACACTAGCCGAGTCCTGTCTTGTTAATAGTTGCCAGATCGCAAACCTCGTTGGTCCGCAATCGATCAGTGGGAGCAGGGTCGATTGATTGGCATATTTGGCATTCCTTGACCACTACTTCTACTTTGCTCTTGGACACTGACGGGTTGGTTAAGTGTACGAAATAATATGTCCGTCTCACTCCGGGGTGTCCACTGTCATGGTGTACCTTATTGGTTTTATCCGTCTCCTCAACAGAGGCAGCACATAAAGACCCTGGTTCGGCTTCTTTCTTCATTGCGTCGAACCATCTCTGGGGCACACGGGTAAATCTATCAGCAAGATTGCAGGTTGAAGTGACAAGCGCCGCATTCACCTATAGGTCGTACTCTTCCACCAACTTCCTTATTTTCTCCAACCTTCGTCTGGTTAGCATTTCGGTAGCCGCCTGGTGCACACTCTCGTTTTGCCTGTTAGTGTGTCAACTATCCAGTGGTATACGCACAGTGAATCTGTGCGTATGCATAATTCTTTGACTTTCCACTAGAGTGCCAAGTTTATTCCTTTTATTACCGCATCCAACTCTGTCAGGTTGATGTGAGCAGCATCATCCATTGGCGTCCTCAATCACAGACCCGTTCATCTCCAATAGTGCCCCAATCGTGAGGGAGCTCGCATCCACCCACACATTTAGCCTGTCTCACTGGACGCACCAATCTCCTTTAGCGGGGTCCTCCTGCTTGACTCTTGTGATGGTCTCCTTCACCATGCGCAGCAACAGATTGTCCGCCATTTCGTCATCCCAGCCTTTGGTAACTGCACTTGTCCTCTTCATGATGGCTGTTGCGGCCCGAGTCCATCCACATACTGGTAAGTGTCCCACCAGTTTTCCACACAGGGAAAATATAGCCCACCTCGTGAGGACATGGGGCACTTCAGGAACTGCAGTTCCACGTCCCCACTTCAAGGTCCCTCGCTCCTGTTGAACGCTCAACCCCAAGACACGAGTGCCATCCTCCAAGCATTCTGGATCCTTACACATCAGTCCAAGTTCGGCTAGCTTAGCCCTCACACGTGTTGACGGCACAATGTCTTCATTCACGTATATGTCGTCAAGGTATGCTGATGTCCCCTCTTTTACGGTCTTATCCTGTGACAATACAGCATTGATGATCGTCTTCATTATTTGGGGCCCAACGTTCAGCTCAAAGCCCAGTCTTGTGAGGCAATGCCTCCTACCGGCAAACACTACCATCTGAAACGGCCACATTGTCTCGCTAACCCGGACCTGCAGATATGCTCTTCTCAGATCCAACAGGGACACATTAGAACCCAGCTGGTGGCACTCGTAGTTTGCTAGCACATACGTCAGCATCAGCTGTGAACGCATCAACATATGAGTTCAGTTCTCGGTAGTCCATTACCGGCCTGACTTTGGCTTTGTTGTGCTGAGCAACCGCAATTAAATGGATCAGACCCTTAGGAAGTCCAAGTTTCTTGTAGGGGTAGAGAATCAGCCAGCCATCCTCGATCCATTTGCGAAGTTCTTCTTCGTATGCGGGCCTCATGTGGTCGGGCACATGGTATTCAGTTATTCCATTCTGCAGTTTGGCTTGGCTGGTTCCCGGTTTTCCGACCACTTCCATGAGGCAGTCCAAGCCCTCTTTTCAAATTCGACGCTGAAGTCTGGTTGGTCGATCCTTAGCGCAGCACTCCCTGGGGCTTTCTCCTGAAAATGTACCGTCCCCGTCGCCGTTATATAGACACCACCAAGGGCTCTGATGGAATCATATCCTAGGAGCAGGTCAAAACTCAGGGGTTTTTCGAGCATTACCAGCGCCTCTAGGTTAGCGGAGCTTCCATTTTTTGTCCGAATGTTTACATTGCCCACCCCGCAACATGTGCACGTCTCTCCACTGATGGTAGTCACTCTGACATTCTTCTTTCTCCAAGTGTGGCAGAGATCTGCACATACGATAGTGCGGGAGTACCCGGAATCGAGGAGTGCTGAGCACAGTGTTTCGTCGATATATATCGGGATGACCAGCAGCGTCTCATTTAATTTCTGCGTGGGGAAGAGGTCGATGCTGACACCTTGTCCCCGGTTATGTTTTTCAGACACTCTTGAGCTGTATGGCCAGTTTCCTTACACCGGTAGCAGCGAACAGCCGTTGGTTGTTGCCGACAGTTCCTTGCGATGTGACCCTGTCCATTGCATCTGTAGCATATGATTCCACCACGTGGACCGGGTCCCTGATACGGTTTTTTATCATTCGGTGTGGACTGAGTAGCAGCAGCAATTACTGGTTCCCTCATCTCAGAGTAATTCTTCATTAGTCCTGGCCCGATCTACTAGGTCATTAAGGGGCAACGAATCTGCACTTGAGCTAGCTCGTAGTAGTTGCCTTGCTCCTGTCGGGAGTCCTGCTAGGAATTTGCATGCTAAGGCCCGCTCAGGCAGTCCACCAAACAACACTGTCAACTTCGTCAGCTCTGCCAAGTACATGTCGACCATTTCGCCTGGACATAAGGTCCTTGCCTCAAGTTGCTCCCAAGCAGTGGTGGGGTCAATTGCAAACGCCTTGAACAGCGCCGCCTTGATTTTTTCGTAGTCCTGTTTGCCCTCATGGTTGAGCTGTTGATACACCGCAAAGGTGCCGCCGGACAAACGCAGAGGAACAACACGTTCAAAGTTTTTTACGCCAGACAAAAGGCAATGTAATTCCACCTTTTCCACCCAGTCAAGTACCAGGGTCGATCCATCAAACTCTGGTATTAATTTGAGGTCAATTTTTTCCCCCATTTCGCCGAAATAGCTTGAATTTGTTTCGCAGCTATGGCAGTCAAGTAACACACACGTGTAACTTCTAAAGCTTGAATTCGTTTCACAACTACGGCAGTTGATTAACACACACGTCGAACTTCTAATCACACTGATGCAGTTGATACACACTGTCATCGATCTTCTGAACATACTCCTTTTATTGTCCAAGCATTCGTCATCAGCCAATTGGCAGCCAGAAAAACAGTCACGTGAGGGGTGACGTCATCACTCAATAATCTTACAAAAACCACAGCCGCCATTTTTAATTTCTGCCCTCCCTGTGATCCTCCCAGCAGGTAAGACAACAAGCGCAGACACGTGGTCGCTTTCTTCCTTCATTCTGTTCGACTTTACAAAAATATTTTTTGTTTAAAATATTCAATGAACCAAAAAATATATTGCAATATAAATAAAATAAAATACACACGCGTACAAAAAACTGAAAGGAAATGAACTAAATTTATTCAAGTTAAAGAAAATGTATTGGTTTGGATAATCTGGAAATAAATGAAATTAACATTAAACAAAAAAAAAACATGCATACACACATATGTATGTACAAACACAAGCGTGCAGAAGTTTATGCAGCCTATTAGTTTAATGACACACACACACATCAACCTTTTTTTTAGTGTAAATACATGTGTACTGCATTGTCAGTGTGTTTAATAGGTTTGTCTTTCGTATGCATGTAATTGGAAACGGCCATATTGTAGTGCAAGTAACCGTTTGGTTTTGAGGCTGTTTAGAATGTAGGAATGCTTATATTTCAGCCAATCGAAAGCCAGTGTATACGTACAGGAAGACATTATTTCTGTAGATGAAAAGTGGTAAGAGTATGCAATGTGTATTAAGTCAGTAGCCAGTTAATGTTGGCATAAGCACAGGAAAGTAAGAAATAGAATGAATTCATGTGATGAAGGATGAGGTCGTAAGAGGATTTTGGGATTGGGGGTGAAATTACGACTACTTTCTCTATTGTCTGTATTTTTGAGATGAGGTGTTTTCATTGATTGAGATTTTTCTTTGCTAAACCTATGTTGTTCTTCAAGGTTTTCTCTCTATCAGAGGTGTCCAAATTACATTCAGCTCTATGCTTGGTTTGCTCAGTAGGTTGTTATGTCCGAGCATGTGAGCTGTTTCTTAGTTTTCTCACTTTCCAGTGGGTCTCTCTGTTTATTATTTTTACTTCATCCCATAGGGGGCGATGGGTCCCCCTCTCCATCCAGACATGGTTGGCTATACCTGATTTTTCCGTCTCCCCGTTAGTTACCGCTTTTCGGTGTTCTTCCACCCTTACTTTAAGGAGGCGGCATGTTTCACCCTTGTAAACCTTTCTGCAACTGCATGGGATGGAGTATATGCAGTTCTTGGTCATGCCGAGGCTCAGCATGCCACCCACTGAGCAGGTACCTTGTGGATATAATAAACCCATTAGCAGGCAAGTCAGCAACACATGTAAAGAATTCTGCCCACTTCCCGGAACTGATCAAGGGAGCACCCATCAGTACAAACCAAATGGTAAGCCTAGATGTGGTTAGCCTGTTCACTAAAGTCCCAACTAGTGAGGTACTAGCAGTAATTCAAGACAAACTAGCTGCAGACCTCTCCATAGAAGAGCGCACATGTGTACCATTGCCAAACTTAATGGAAATGCTGACATTCTGCACAGAAACAACCTACTTCAGAATGGGTGCTGACCTATATCGACAAGAGGAGGGGCTAGCTATTGGCTCGCCATTATCACCAGTGATGGCGAACATATACATGGAATACTTCAAAGACATTGCCTTAGGTTCAGCTCCCTTAAAGCCAACCATGTGGCTAAGATACGTTGATGACACCTTCATACTCTGGCCCCATCAGGAAGACATCCAGGCTCTCCTAGACCATGTGAACTCAATAAGACCATCGACACAGTTCACAATGGAGAAAGAAAAAGATAACCAACTGGCCTTCCTTGATATACTCATATCACACACAGAGCATGGGTTTAAGACATCCGTATATCGCAAGTCTACCTTCACCGGACAATACCTTAACTTCAACTCCCATCACCTATACAGTATCAAACATGGAATTGCACGCTGCTTATGTTACGTTGCGCAAGGACCCCAGGTTGGGAACGGTCGTAGTTAGTAAGTTCTCCGCTGCAACAAAACCTAGCAGCCGACTTTTATTGATCGTCTAGTTTGTTTAGGACTTTGGTCGTCATGGTAACGGCCAAGGCAGCAGAGTTATTTCCCCCTTGACCGTGCATTTTTTTCTCTTACTTGCCATCAGCTGTCAACCGCTTGTCATAACAACATTACCGGCTGAAAGAAAATTAACATGCACACAAAAATCAGATGTAACTCAGCACTCCAATTAAGACGTAAGACACGCTGGCTTGTTGTATAAAAATATATTTTGTTTTAGAAATATTTTTCTCGTTCTGTACATAGAGATTTTTAACAGTTCACAATTTAACGGTGCGGCTTACTTCTCTGTTTCAGTGATGGAGAGGGGAGGAAGACGTTATGCTCTCGACAACGCACGTCTCCGCTCCTTTCTTTCCTTTCTCTCTTTCTGCTGGACTCCAAAAATCACCTCTTTATATTGGCATGAGTTTTTGCTCGGTAATTTTCCATGCCACTGGTCGATCAACTCTGTTATCGATAATGGATCACGCATTTCCTGGTCACGTTTCTCAGTTTTCGTTGACAAATGCATTGCTGCATCTGACCCAGAGACACCGTAACCCATTTCTCTTCAGCTGACCGACTATTGAATTTGTTTATACACATGCGTCGCCAACCTCGTGCCAGCTTCATATGACATTCCGATCTTACATTGTAGTGCAAGGAATGTCACGTTTCAGCCAAAAATGCGTCTCCCCACAACCTTCACTTTTGTAAACAAAAACATCGTCGTCCGATTTCTCTGTTTACGACGTAATTATTTTTGCCGCTTCGACTGGTGGACAATCGATATTCAATGGCCACCTTTCAAATCTTTTATTATTTTTTTTAAAGAAGTTTTTTTTTTCAGTTATGTATCGGATGGTCCCAGCCATCCATTACATAACAGCCCTCCATTAACCATTTATTTATTTTTTTATTTTTCAATCTAGTTTCATCTGTCGGTCCATCGATATTTCCAATACAATGTTCTAAATGTCACAATTTTTCGATGGATTCCATACGGACAAAAAAAAATAAATAAATAAAAAAATAAAACCAAAAAATAATTAAAAAAAAAAAAAAATAGCAACACAAGAAAGCACAAGTTCTTCCTTCGGTAAAAGTGCATCGTCCGCACTTAACAGCGAAATATACGCTGCAACTTTACTCGTTTTACCGAAGTGGTCGATTTGTCCAATATTTTCCACTATCTCGGCCCTTTAATTAATTATGACTAATTAATTAAATGTGAGACTAACATTTTAATTACTTTTTTAGAATGTGGGCAGCATATAGTACAAAATTCCGACCAGAACGCCAGGATCCTAAATGTTGGTGGCAACTTCAAACTCCCATAATAAGGATTTTGCCTAAAATCGACAGAGTAACTTCCTTACCCAGTCTAAACATCCTGTTCCGCGCTCCCGACCCGCTGCTTGATTATAATCTGAGTTCCCAACCCTCGTGCTAGCCCTAGCTACAGTTGGCTGGTTCCTATTATCATAATCAACACCACATGACCTGGGCACTAAGTTTAATATTTCATCCTCCGATATTTCATTAATTTCCTTAGCCCTTTCAGCCGTCATGCTGCGTGTTATTATTTTCCGTTCCATCAACGGGACCCTGTTTTCCTGACTTGGGGATTTCCGTTGATGGCGATAGCTCTGTTGGGGATAATTTTCTTCCTCCCCACTAGAGGATTCCCTATCGGTACTACTATCCTCTACCGGTGCTGACAGGGTAGTTTTTCTACAGCTCTCTTGCTCGTTGGGGATATCCCATTCCTCCAGTTCTGCTTTTCGAATGTGTTCCCCATGGGCTTTCGTTACTGCCCCTGTCAGTTGACTTCTAATCCTATACGAGACTGGCCCCGTCTTCTCTATGACTACATAATATGGACCATCTTACGTCTAGCTTTCCCTTTTTCCTATTATTTTTATAATAAACTAAATCGCCAACTTGAAAATCGACTGCTTTCGTTTTCTCGTTGGCCCTATCTATCATTTTCTTCCTAGCTCTCTTTACATTGTTTCTGACTAATGTAAAGGTCCGATGCATGTCCTGCAGAGCGATCTCATGATCCTCTTCCCCGTAGTAAATTCTACGAGGCCTCGGTATGTTGTCTAACGGCAAAACAACGTCTCTATTATAGAGCAAGTAATAGGGGGAGTACTTCGTTGTTTCGCTGACATGAAACCTTACAGCAGCCAGCATCTGGTTCAAGTACATGTCCCACGAACGGTCATTGTCCCCTATTTTCTTTGCTAGTACGTCATGCATCGTCCTATGGAATCTTTCTATTTTCCCGTTACTTTGCGGGTGGTAAAATGAGGTGGTCACGTGATCAACATTATCTCTTCTAACGCCCTTTTCATGATTCCATTGACGTTCTCCGTTCCGTTATCCGTAAGTAACTGCAATGGTGCACCAAATCTGGGAAATATTTCCTCAATTAAGAGATGCACCACTGCTTCTGCCTTTTTATTAGGCACAGCAAAAGCCTCAGGCCAACCACTATACATGTCGATGAACATGACTATGTATTGATTGCCTGACCAAGTCCTCGGATAGGGTCCGGAAATATCCAATGCAATCTTAGCAAAAGGAAAAGAAGGCATGTCGGTCTCCTGCATTTGAGGTTGTTGCTTCCTCAAATTTCTTGTCTGGCATGGGACGCATTTCCTTATGTGTTCGTTCACCTTCTTGAACAAACCAGGCCAGAAATACTTCTGTTTAATGGCGTGGAACATTTTCTCCACGCCCATGTGACCATTCTCATCATGGTATTGATTCAATACCTTCATCCTTAAATGTGACGGGATATATAATCTAACTACTGGATCGTCGTCGGGTTGCGATAAATAATATACAATATCATCCATTATGATGTACTTTTTTTCTTCCGTCTTGGACGTTTTACCGCTCCTCATCCGTTTCTTTAATTCGACGATCTGACTATCGGCGTCTTGTTCTTTACACATATCCAAACCTGATAGTGTAGGACGCTCGGTTTCTACTGGTGAGTCTTCGTCATCCTTATGCGATACAAACTCTCTTGGTTCAAAACGATTCGAGTTTATCGCACTCACCGTGTAATTCCTATCGTCTATTTCTACTAGAGGATCGTCTTCATCCCGACTCGCATTTACCGCACGGGATAAGAGATCAGCACAGACGTTATCCTTTCCTTTCAGGTACTGTATGGTTCAATCATAGCCAGCCATACTCAAAGCCCACGTCTGTATTTTTTTATTCTGTATTGGAGATTTCAGCAACTACTCCAATGGTCTGTAATCTGTGTAGATGGTGAACGTAGCACTGTGCAAGTAGTGATTCAATTTATTTAAGGCATAGTGAATCGCATATGCTTCCTTCTCTATTGTTGACCATCTAGTCTGGGTATCTGACAACTTATGAGATAGAAAATAAATGGGTTTCTCTATCTCCCGACCCTCCTCTGGGTTGTAGACCATTTGAGACAAGGATGCTCCGATCGCATAATCGGAGGCATCTGTGTATAGTCTGTATCCTTTGCTAGTGTCCAGGTATGCCAGCGTCACCAACTCTGCAAGCTTCGATTTCAATCGATTAAAAGCAGACTGACATGCATCGTCCCAACAGAAACGTGCATGCTTCCTAGTTAACCGAATTAACGGTTCCGCGATTACAGAAAAATCCTTGATAAACTGCCTGTAATAGGATGTCATGCCTATAAAGGATCGAACCTGCTTCACAGTGATCGGGGTTGAAATTGCTTGAATCGCTTTAACTTTGTCCCCATCTGGCTGGATACCTTCCTCACTCACTCGGAATCCCAGATATTGCACTTCCTTGCTAAAAAACTCACACTTCGCCGCCTTTAACCTTAAGTTATGCTTACGTAAGCTACCTAGCACCTTTTCTATATGCCTAACATGTTCCTTCTTTGTTTTGGAGAATATTAAAATATCATCCAAATAAGGCACGGCAAATTCTTCCTGTCCCTGTAATACTACAGACTTAGCTTCTGGAACACTCCTGGAGCGTTAGCAAATCCGAATGGCATTACATTAAATTGGAACAGTCCTCTATGACAGGTGAACGCGGTTTTCTCTTTATCCTTTTCGTTCAACTTTACCTGCCAATACCCTGATTTCAAATCCAACTTTGAGAAGTATTTTGCTGACCTCAAACGAAGCTAGTATATCATCAATTACTGGTAGCGCTCGGGCATACTTCTTTGTTATCTTGTTCAGGGCCCTAAAATCTACACAGAACCTCTTCGTTCTGTCCTTCTTTTTTACTAGTACTATCGGGGAAACTCCACGGACTGTTTGACCTCTCTATAACCCCTGCCTGTAGCATTTCCTCTAGTGCTATATTAACTTCTTCCCGCTGCTTGAGAGGTGTTCTATAAGGGTTTTTCTTTATGGGATCGTTTTTTCCTGTATCGATTCTCGTCTCTGCTGTGTCAGTCCGGCCTAAATATTTATCCTCTGTGACGAATAAATCCGTATTTCGTCGCAGGACTTTATCTACATCTTTCCTAAATTCCTCCGGCACCTTTATGCCGTCGAGGTTACTCTTGTTTCCCGACTTCCTTTGTTTATTTGACTTTGATATCGCCATTACTACTTCTGTTCTACTACATATACCTATCTTGTAACCTTTCCTTAATTTTACTGTCTGATTTGTATTATTCATGATTAGCAAGGGAAAGCTTTTCCTACCTTTTATTGTGACTACTGTGTTCGCTACTGATACACCACTTAAATCACTTAGGAAGCCCTTATCTATCTGTACTACTTCGTAGTCTAAACCCTGACCATTTTTCATTCCGGTACGAGCTGTGCACGCATGTAAATGCTGCGGTTTCAGGGTGACATCATGTCTTAATCTAACTATACTAGAAATATGAGCCTCTTCTTGCAGCACTATGTACTCGCCGCCTAATCGAATTGCTCCTAAATCAAAGTACATTCTAACACCATTTTGCTTGAGCCAGTCTCGGCCCAATATGACGTTCCTATTTAGGTTTCCCGTCACTACGAAATCATGTCGAATGTACTAGCTTCCTACTTTAATCTGCAAACGCGCCACTCTTTGCACTAAGAGAGGTGACCCGTTTGCAGTCCTTAAATTAATCTCTATTTTCTTTATCTCGGGCTTCTGTCTGAGACCTTCTAACACTGTACTTTTTATTACTGAAATTTCTGCGCCAGTATCTACTAATGCTCTAAACTTATTTTTCTCTATTTTAATAGGGATGCAATTAGCGGCGCCCATATGTCCTATCTTCGTCTGTTCACCCCTCTTCCTCTCGCTGGACGTCTTACGAGTGGGGGCAGCTCATTTCCCGACTTAGGAAAACTGCAGTTCCTGACTATATGGCCTTTTCTGCCGCAATTGAAACACTCCGTTTCTCTTGCCTTGAAACCGGGTCCCCTATTAAATCCTCTATAATTCCCATGCCCCCTCTCTGGTTCTGGGAATCTCTTTTTCCCTATCGCTTCTACGTTCCTCTGGCGTCTACTATAGTTAATTTCCATAGGTTCTTCTTCTCGGACATTACCTCTTATACGGGTTTGCCACTGTTCCTCGATTAGGGCCTTTTCATAGGCTACTTTGAGGTCCGATGGTTCCTCCCTCATGACAGCGATTTTGACTTCTCTGTCATATAGCCCCTTGATGAAGAAACCTATCACTTGGCTTTTTACTATTACATTGTTCGTATCTAGGCTACCATACGAACCTTCAGCCAAGCGCACTATAACCTCTGCATGTAGTCCTGCAGAGTTTCGCTACTACCCTGTCTAATATTTGCCAACTCCCTCATAAATTTGGTAGGATTTGCCTGGACTCCAAAATAATTATCTAAAGCTCGTTTCAAGTCTACCCATGCCAAACTCGCATTGTTGGTTAGCAGACTTGAAACAAACTGTCCCACTGGGCCAGCCCTAGTTAATAATGCTAACTGACATTTCTCCTCCTCCGTTTGTCTAATTATTCTTGTATACTTATCTATATCGCTAAGCCACCTACTATATTCGTGCGATTGTCGAGAGTCTAAAGTTTTTATTTTTGCTAATAACGCCTCCCCCCTCAGAGAGTTCGAGATGCCCTTCCCTACGTTGTGTGCTTCAGCCCCTAGGATCTGAGCGAAATCTGTAAAGATATGCTGTTCCATCTTCAAAAATTATCTACTCGATACCCTAAAATTATGAGAAAGAACTAAAGAAAAAAATTATTATTTTTTTTTTTTTTTTTTCAACACAACATTTAGAGCCGAGGTTACGAAAAATATTGAAAAAAAATCACTGACCTTGCCTTTTCCTTGCATGCTTTTTTCCTCTTCGTTTTGGTCGAATTAGTTCTTGTTGTTTGTGTGGTAACCATTGCTTTTGTGTAAGAGTTCTTTTGTGTAAGAGTTCTTTTGTGTAAGAGTTCTTTTGTGTAAGTGTTTTTTTGTTTTTTTTATATTTTTTTTTTAAAGGTCTTACTTATCACTCTTCAGGAGTGAACTGGTCGTACGGTACCAATTAGGTTTTGTTACGTTGCGCAAGGACCCCAGGTTGGGAACGGTCGTAGTTAGTAAGTTCCCCGCTGCAACAAAACCTAGCAGCCGACTTTTATTGATCGTCTAGTTTGTTTAGGACTTTGGTCGTCATGGTAACGGCCAAGACAGTAGAGTTATTTCCCCCTTGACCGTGCATTTTTTTCTCTTACTTGCCGTCAGCTGTCAACTGCTTGTCATAACAACATTACCGGCTGAAAGAAAATTAACATGCACACAAAAATCAGACGTAACTCAGCACTCCAATTAAGATGTAAGACACGCTGGCTTTTTGTATAAAAATATATTTTGTTTTAGAAATATTTTTCTCGTTCTGTACATAGAGATTTTTAACAGTTCACAAATTAACAATGCAGCTTACTTCTGTTTCAGTGATGGAGAGGGGGGAGAAAGACGTTATGCTCTCGACAACGCACGTCTCCGCTCCTTTCTTTCCTTTCTCTCTTTCTCTCTCTCTCTCTCTCCTTCTGCTGGACTCCAAAAATCACCTCTTTATATTGGCATGAGTTTTTGCTCGGTAATTTTCCATGCCACTGGTCGATCAACTCTGTTATCGATAATGGATCACGCATTTCCTGGTCACGTTTCTCAGTTTTCGTTGACAAATGCATTGCTGCATCTGACACCGTAACCCATTTCTCTTCAGCTGACCGACTATTGAATTTGTTTATACACATGCGTCGCCAACCTCGTGCCAGCTTCATATGACATTCCGATCTTACATTGTAGTGCAAGGAATGTCACGTTTCAGCCAAAAATGCGTCTCCCCACAACCTTCACTTTTGTAAACAAAAGCATCGTCGTCCGATTTGTCTGTTTACGGCATAATTATTTTTGCCGCTTCGACTGGTGGACAATCGATATTCAATGGCCACCTTTCAAATCTTTTATTATTTTTTTTAAAGAAGTTTTTTTTTTCAGTTATGTATTGGATGGTCCCAGCCATCCATTACATAACACTTACAAAATCGAGCAGACAATAAGTAGCGACACCACTACATACCACCAAGAAATGGTCAGGTTGAAGAATACCCTCCGTCGTAACAACTACCCTGATAGCATACTATCCACCAGACGTGTTAATAGTATAAGAGAGGAGAATGAAACCCAAAAACCTCCAACGGTCTGCCTACCATACATACGAGGCATCTCCGAAAAGATTCAGAGAATATGTGCCCCCTATAAGATCAGGACGGTATTCAAGAGCGAGTCAACACTCAGACGACACCTGGTACGAGTGAAGCCCCGCATGGAGAACATTACCAAAAACTGCACATACTCCATCCCATGCAGTTGCAGAAAGGTTTACAAGAGTGAAACATGCCGCCTCTTTAAAGTAAGGGTGGAAGAACACTGAAAAGCAGTAACTAAAGGGGACATGGAAAAATCAGGTATAGCCAACCATGTCTGGATGGAGAGGGGGGGACCATCGCCCCCTATGGGATGAAGTAAAAATAATAAACAGAGACCCACTGGAAAGTGAGAAAACTTAAAGAAACAGCTCACATGCTCGGACGTAACAACCTACTGAGAAAACCAAGCATAGAGCTGAATGCAATTTGGACACCTCTGATAGAGAAAACCTTGAATAACAGCATTGGTTTAACATTAACAAAAACCAACTAAGAATTGTCCTAGTGACATATGGCCGAGTGGTCCTAGACGTTGTATCAAAGTTTAGTTACCCAAAGGTGCTGAGTTCAATCCTGAACGAAGACAGTGAAAAGTAACATTCAAAACAGAATCAGCAACTATGTCCCAGAGCTGGAGTCCGAACACGGTACCCCCGTAATAATAATGAAGGGTTGGGTTCGAGATTCCTAACAAACGGTTCCCCAGTTCGATACAAAACACCTGATGAAGGCCAGAGGGAAAAACGGCTGAAACGTTGTGACGATAAAAACCAAGATGAGGAAGTCAGTCCGACAATCTCAATCAATACTTTCTCTATGATGATGATGATGATGATGATGTCGCTCCTAGGAATAAATGTAATGTTTTAATATTACAAATTATTCTGTCTAAAATGTAATTATATAGCTAAATAAGGTAATGCCTAATAGGGTAAAAATAATAAATTTGTATGTGCCATCTGTTTTTGTAAACCTACGATATTTTTGTTCAGAGATGAAAAACTACACTTCTTTTATTATCTATAGGGATAAGGATCAATTATAATTTGCCTTTGCACCTCTACTATTCTACTGAATTATTTTGTTATGCATATTTTAATTTGATTTTCATTCATGGTTTCGTTTAACGTCAACATTCATTTCATTCAGTTCTTCAAATCTGTTGTTGAAGTGATCTTTTTCACTGTTTTTGCTTTAGAGTTATCCTTGTATAACTTGTATTTTCTAGTAACTATATACTTTGGAAATTCTGTGATATTTGTTGAATATGTTTTGTAAAAGAAAAATTTTTTGTTGATTTTGGTTCATTATTACTTTCAGTCTTTTTTAAGCTATTAAGCTATTGTATTTACTTTTTGTTTCTTGTCTGGTGTTTTTGGAAATTTGGTCATTGCCTGTCTCTTATAATTGATTTCTGCACTACAAGAGCATCAGATTATATTCTCATAAAATATTTCACTATTTTATTTGAAAATGATACATTTTGTTTTGCTTTCATCTGAACTGTCTCTCTTGTACACATCACATGGTTTCTATAGTACTCTTCTCTTTATTGCATTCATCTTCAGTATAGAATGAATCTTTTTCTCACACATTCCACACAAGTTGCTTTCTGCAGGTATTTGAAAAACTATAAGGGAGTGAGTACATAATCAACTTTTTCAATTATAAACCCGATTTTTATTTCTTATGGGATTATCAACATGTTATGTGTTTGTCGATATCATCTCACCCTTACTCTTGTAGTTCTTTTGTGTTCATTAACATCTTGTAATATCTATATTTAACATCCTGTTAGCAACATTTCTTCTGTTGCCAAACTTACATCTTTACAAGTTTTAACTTCTCATGTTGATAAAGTTTACATTTTAATTGTGCAACTTAATTTTTTTCTCCTTCACCTTTAATAGAGATTTCTGTTTGCAAGTTTTTTTCAACTGAATTTGTATTTGACCTGGTAATTATCCTTTCAATGAGAAAACTTGTATTTTCTAGTAACTATATACTTTGGAAATTCTTTATTAATTTCTTTGTTGGAATCTGACGATATTAATGTTCCTTTCAGAGTTTATTTTTTTATAAGCCATGTATATACTTTTTTCTGTCACTGTGCAATGCAATGACAGAAATTAAATTAAAATTTGATAAAAATCGTTAATTTCCTATTTGTATATCTTGCAATTTAAATGTACATAGCGAACAAGATCACCTGTTTCATATTAGAAATATTTTTTAAAAGCTAAAGAAAATTCTATTCATCTTACAATTTTCATTGCCTTATTTTTCAAACTTTATTTTTCACTGCCTTATTTTTCAAACTTTATTTTTCACTGCCTTATTTTTCAAACTTTATTTTTCACTGCCTTATTTTTCACTGCCTTATTTTTCAAACTTTATTTTTCAAACTTTATTTTTCAAACCTTATTTTTCAAACCTTATTTTTCAAACCTTATTTTTCAAACCTTATTTTTCAAACCTTATTTTTCACTGCCTTATTTTTCACTGCCTTATTTTTCACTGCCTTATTTTTCACTGCCTTATTTTTCAAACTTTATACACTAACCTCAGTTACAATTACAAAATATGATTTGAAGATTAAAGAAAAATAAATGTACTTGTTTTGTTTTTTTTACACTTAAATTTAAAGCTACCCATTAATTTTAGCCACAATTGTTTTTAGATTTTGTTAATGTTACAACCCATATCAATACTCTGGACAAGTACTCTAAATAATGTTACGGAAGCAGCTAGAAATGTTACATACTAATATGGATGGTATGCACTAATTATTTCTGCTGCGAGTTCTGTAATGTTTAACAGTGGAATGCACTCAATGAGATAATCGACAAAAGAAATACAGACACAAAGAATTTGCATCGTTTGGGTTCTTTGAATTATTGTTCTCCTCTCGAGTGTTATTTTCACAACATTCCGACTTCAGGTTGTCGAACTTGTGAATTTTTCTGTTGAACTCCAGAATCTATAGAGAATTTAAAATTGAACCCTTTAGTTAATACATGGGGGTAGCTTTCTTTTCATCAGCCATAACTTGATAGAAATCATAACTAATTTGCAATTGTATTTTTGAGTGTTACTTCCGTTCACGATTGAACTTTCAACCTCCAGAAGAGTGTAACTTACAAGTGAATTTTACTATGTACTGTATCCACTGCACCATGACTCCTTGCAGTGATCGATGGTACAGTGGAACATTAAATCTGGAATATGTGTGACTTTGATTGGCCATGTTGAAAGAATGGATGAGACTGCTGCAGCGGGCCAAAAATATGGAGGTACCCATCGGCCATACAAGGTAGACACAAAAGCAAAAAAAAATAAGACACTGATGATGATGTTTAAAGACGATAGGTTTTATTTACCTAGAATCGAAATGGTAAATTATTGGCAATGGAGATTGTGTATTCAGGAGTGAGACAAGATTGTGCTTTCTGGAGTGAGACAAGGTCAGTCACTGGAAACTGTTGAACAATGGAACAAGTAGTTGGCTGTCAGTTGGCTCTGGAATGGGTAACTGCCAGTATCTAACGTTATTACAATCAAGTGTTTTAGCCATTAATTGACTGCATCTATATTAATTTTGGGTAGTTTAATAAATATTTGTGATTTTTGTTTATTTCTTAGTTTATTTTAAATAAGTCTACCTGATCCTTGTTGATGTTAAATTTTCTTTGAAATTTTAAATATCTTTGTCTAAAGTCTAAGAAAAACAATCACGGGTGGTGCTCAGGTTTCAGTCAAGGTTTTCACAGCTTCAAATTTAATAAAACAATGTCAATGATTATAATTTACTTTTCACTTTTGGTTTCCATAATTTTATCAGAATGTTAATTTGTCTTATAGATTATAACAAAATTTTAAATCTTAAGAAAAATAAAATATTAGTCTTCCCTTTCAAAAGGGAAGATAATCCACTGAACAGGCATATCTGTATTTAAATTACCATATTTATTTCTGTTTGTTTCTTAAATGTATATTGCTAGAGTTATATCATTCTGTAAGGGAGCATTATTTTCTCCTTATAAAGAAAAAGCTTTTCATTCTTAAAAACTTTCTTCTATCTTTTAGGGAGAAATATGCTGATTTGAGAAGACAGAAAGAACGACTTGAAGAAAAAATAATGGAGCATTATAAGATGCGTTTAGAATCACCGAAAAAGTAAGTTATTTACTTTTATTTTTGGTTCTTTTCAAACTGCTTAATATTAACTTTAGAAGAATTGTAAAAAAAAAAAAAAAAAATCCTCTCAGCAAAGTTCAAAACAATTTATTGCAAAAAACGACACATATTCAATTTTTTTGTTTGACAAGCAAAAACTTATAAAATAAATTTACAATAAAGGAAGCTGAAATAAAAAGAAATTATAAAAAAAATTTTCATTCCAAAATTGTAATTTTATATTTTCATGAATTTATTTTTTTTTATAATTAAAAAAAAAATGTTTTTCTTGATTTCGTCATTACCAGAATGCATCACTCAGAATGTTCTCTTGAAATATCCCCAACAAGTGTGTAAACAAATAGAACCATTTGAAATTATCCTTAAATTATGTAAAGACACTCATGGCAAAGTTTTTGTCAATTGAACATTAAATGTCTTTTACAATAAGTTGTTTTAAAATAGTTTCAATATTTTTTTTAGGATTTCCCAAAACAATATTAACATCAAATTGTTATTTTGTGGTTGATTTACATGAGTTAACTTCTTAGAAAAGAAAAAGAAAAATCTTAATGACAAATAATTGTAATCAAATTTTATTTTTGTTATTCATTTTATGATAGAAGATTGATATTAAAATGTTTCTTTGATGTAATAACATGAAATGACAAAAAGCTGACATTCATTAAAACAAGACATTATTCATTAAAACAAGACATTATTCATTAAAACAAGACATTATTCATTAAAACAAGACATTATTCATTAAAACAAGACATTATTCATTAAAACAAGACATTATTCATTAAAACAAGACATTATTCATTAAAACAAGACATCATTCATTAAAACAAGACTTTATTCATTAAAACAAGACTTTATTCATTAAAACAAAACTTAGATGACCTGTGTCCAAAAAGTTCACAGCATTTTTTATGTGAACAGTGACTATATTAATATGCTTGACAAATCGTCTAGACACAAATAGTATATTATTTTTATAATTTGTACTCACTAGGAGTTCTCACACAGGCTATCACCAATGTTCCCTGTAATCTGGATGACAACCAGTCTCTCCAGATTCCCAGTACTTTCCATCTGTTTCGTTAAACTTTGCAAATGTTTTTGCATTATCACACTACCTACTTGCCATCGACTTCTCGCTGGTAATGATCATTAGTCTTTACTGGAATTTAAGTGGCAACAAGTTTCCTCAAGGTTCCAGTCCTGTTTGCACTCTATCCTCAATCTCCCATCCTCCTTGGCTCTTCGTGACTATTTGATGTGACACCCGTCTATGTCAACACTACGATTGGGGGCAGGGGTCATAGTCAACTTACAATTTTGCAGTTTCAGTTTTCTTTATTCTATATAGTATTCGTCTAACCTTTTGTTTTACGTTTGTTGCAGTTTCCATATAGTTGGTTAGCATTTGTTTCCATATAGTTGGTTAGTATGACGAGATCCCTGGCGACACCAGATGATCTTGCTTTTCAAATAGAGGAAGAGAAGATGGAAAAGAAATAAATAAATAAATATGATAATGAGATTCTCGAGTTGGCAGAAAAAAACAATATAGGGTCGTTTTCTGGTTTAGGTTAGAACAACAATTCAAATTATTAAAGAAACAATGTTCTGTTGAAAGGTACCATGACTTGGGTTCAAAAGGTCTGCTTTGGTGTCTGGGAGATGTTGTCATTGGGTCCACCTGTTGTATTTAACTACCAGACCATCAAGCCAAGTGATAAGTTAGTTGGACAGATAAATAAATAAATTGAACCTAGGGAGAGATATGGTCATTAATGGGGGAGAAGGTTCGGGACAAAAGAAAGAGAGAGGAGGAGTAGAAATTAGGGAAACAGAGAGAGGGAGGAAATTCGAAAGAAGAAAAAGGAAAGGGAGTACAAATTACTACGATAAAAGCTGATAGGAAAGGAAAAAGAGAAAGAATAACTCCAAAAAAGTGGAAGGAGGAATTTCTGATTTGATAAAAACGATTGGCTTTTTAGAATTAGGGTCCTTAGTCCTTTTTTACTGACTGGCATTCAAGGCGTCCACATCGCTCTCACCCCGCCTGGGGGAAGGGGGCGAAACCCTCATAAGCTCTTGAAAAGCTCTTGTTCTTAGCTGGGAAATTGATTAGTGGAACTTAAGTATGCAACCTGCATCATAAGCTTGAATCAAAGAACTCGACTAAACAAGTGTAAACGATTTATGAATAATTATTTTGTTTCGTTATATAAAAATGTCCCAGAGTTTTTCCTTGTTCTCGATTGCCAGCCTGAAATGAAGATGCAGTTTATTTCAGGTATGCCCTGACGCCAGATGATGAAGAGATAGACTGGATCCAACACGAAGCCAGAGTGATGACCGAAATCGACAATGTTGCCACACGGACTTAGGGTCATGCACATTTCGAGTGCCCTGAGCAGCAGAGAGATATTTTCCAGTGACCAGTGAGAGTCTGGTCACCCTTGAGGGGTCCACCACTAAACAAGTAAGAATGTAGCCCTGCTGGGTTGCATCTATGGTCCTGTGAGCTGGGAGCGACGAACACGGCCAGAAGTACATCACAAGTATGCTCCCGTGAACCAGGTTAGCGACGGATGCGGCCCGGCCCTCGGAGAAGAGGGGTTAGGGTTATATTATAGTTGTTTCCATGTAGTTGGTTTTCATTTGTTTCCATATAGTTGGTTTTCATTTGTTTCCATATAGTTGGTTTTCATTTGTTTCCATATAGTTGGTTAGCATTTGTTTCCATATAGTTGGTTAGCATTTGTTTCCATATAGTTGGTTTTCATTTGTTTCCATATAGTTGGTTTTCATTTGTTTCCATATAGTTGGTTTTCATTTGTTTCCATATAGTTGGTTTTCATTTGTTTCCATATAGTTGGTTTTCATTTGTTTCCATATAGTTGGTTTTCATTTGTTTCCATATAGTTGGTTTTCATTTGTTTCCATATAGTTGGTTTTCATTTGTTTCCATATAGTTGGTTTTCATTTGTTTCCATATAGTTGGTTTTCATTTGTTTCCATATAGTTGGTTTTCATTTGTTTCCATATAGTTGGTTTTCATTTGTTTCCATATAGTTGGTTTTCATTTGTTTCCATATAGTTGGTTTTCATTTGTTTCCATATAGTTGGTTTTCATTTGTTTCCATATAGTTGGTTTTCATTTGTTTCCATATAGTTGGTTTTCATTTGTTTCCATATAGTTGGTTTTCATTTGTTTCCATATAGTTGGTTTTCATTTGTTTCCATATAGTTGGTTTTCATTTGTTTCCATATAGTTGGTTTTCATTTGTTTCCATATAGTTGGTTTTCATTTGTTTCCATATAGTTGGTTTTCATTTGTTTCCATATAGTTGGTTTTCATTTGTTTCCATATAGTTGGTTTTCATTTGTTTCCATATAGTTGGTTTTCATTTGTTTCCATATAGTTGGTTTTCATTTGTTTCCATATAGTTGGTTTTCATTTGTTTCCATATAGTTGGTTTTCATTTGTTTCCATATAGTTGGTTTTCATTTGTTTCCATATAGTTGGTTTTCATTTGTTTCCATATAGTTGGTTTTCATTTGTTTCCATATAGTTGGTTTTCATTTGTTTCCATATAGTTGGTTTTCATTTGTTTCCATATAGTTGGTTTTCATTTGTTTCCATATAGTTGGTTTTCATTTGTTTCCATATAGTTGGTTTTCATTTGTTTCCATATAGTTGGTTTTCATTTGTTTCCATATAGTTGGTTTTCATTTGTTTCCATATAGTTGGTTTTCATTTGTTTCCATATAGTTGGTTTTCATTTGTTTCCATATAGTTGGTTTTCATTTGTTTCCATATAGTTGGTTTTCATTTGTTTCCATATAGTTGGTTTTCATTTGTTTCCATATAGTTGGTTTTCATTTGTTTCCATATAGTTGGTTTTCATTTGTTTCCATATAGTTGGTTTTCATTTGTTTCCATATAGTTGGTTTTCATTTGTTTCCATATAGTTGGTTTTCATTTGTTTCCATATAGTTGGTTTTCATTTGTTTCCATATAGTTGGTTTTCATTTGTTTCCATATAGTTGGTTTTCATTTGTTTCCATATAGTTGGTTTTCATTTGTTTCCATATAGTTGGTTAGCATTTGTTTCCATATAGTTGGTTTTCATTTGTTTCCATATAGTTGGTTTTCATTTGTTTCCATATAGTTGGTTTTCATTTGTTTCCATATAGTTGGTTTTCATTTGTTTCCATATAGTTGGTTTTCATTTGTTTCCATATAGTTGGTTTTCATTTGTTTCCATATAGTTGGTTTTCATTTGTTTCCATATAGTTGGTTTTCATTTGTTTCCATATAGTTGGTTTTCATTTGTTTCCATATAGTTGGTTTTCATTTGTTTCCATATAGTTGGTTTTCATTTGTTTCCATATAGTTGGTTTTCATTTGTTTCCATATAGTTGGTTTTCATTTGTTTCCATATAGTTGGTTTTCATTTGTTTCCATATAGTTGGTTTTCATTTGTTTCCATATAGTTGGTTTTCATTTGTTTCCATATAGTTGGTTTTCATTTGTTTCCATATAGTTGGTTTTCATTTGTTTCCATATAGTTGGTTTTCATTTGTTTCCATATAGTTGGTTTTCATTTGTTTCCATATAGTTGGTTTTCATTTGTTTCCATATAGTTGGTTAGCATTTGTTTCCATATAGTTGGTTAGCATTTGTTTCCATATAGTTGGTTAGCATTTGTTTCCATATAGTTGGTTAGCATTTGTTTCCATATAGTTGGTTAGCATTTGTTTCCATGTAGTTGGTTAGCATTTGTTTCCATGTAGTTGGTTAGCATTTGTTTCCATGTAGTTGGTTAGCATTTGTTTCCATGTAGTTGGTTAGCATTTGTTTCCATATAGTTGGTTAGCATTTGTTTCCATATAGTTGGTTTTCATTTGTTTCCATATAGTTGGTTAGCATTTGTTTCCATATAGTTGGTTAGCATTTGTTTCCATATAGTTGGTTAGCATTTGTTTCCATATAGTTGGTTAGCATTTGTTTCCATATAGTTGGTTAGCATTTGTTTCCATATAGTTGGTTTGCATTTGTTTCCATATAGTTGGTTTGCATTTGTTTCCATATAGTTGGTTTGCATTTGTAGCTCATGTGGGTTTCTGCATTTGAGATTTTAAATTCCGTTTGTGGGCTCCAGCTTGGTTTGGTGGGTAGAGATAATGCTCCACTGACTTGTATATGGCAATGAATGTAAAAAAAAAAACAACTCTAGAAATAAAAAAACTCATACTGACATTTCCGATATCTTAAACTCTTAAGAACAGGAATCCTACCCTGAGAAAAATAATCCTTTTTACATAAAGAAAAACTTATCAAATTCCTAGTTATAGAAATCACTGAAAAAAAAAATATCCGTAATCTGTCACCGTTTCTAATAGAAAAAGTACTATCACAAAATAGCTATCCCAAAACTGATAAAAAAATTGAAAAACATCAATCTTTTAGTTTAAAGTGAATAACTAAAGAGATGCTAAAAACCTACGGATGGAAAAATTCCATACTAGTGTGGGGATGATTAATTGGGAATCAGAAACATCCAAACGTTTTGTGGAATTGGAATCTGGAAAATTTTTACTTAATTTCCCATTCCAAAAAGGATTTAATTCTTTTCTTGACAAAAAACAACAAAAAGGTGAAACGAACACAGATGTATTTGTTGTTCATTTACAATATAAGACAACCATAGATTATAAATTCCACTCCCATTGACTCTGTCTAATATTTTTTTATTGGCCAATTATGATAAACAAAGTAAACATTTCACATGC
The DNA here is from genome assembly GCF_053919585.1 of Euprymna scolopes. Taxonomy (NCBI): domain Eukaryota; kingdom Metazoa; phylum Mollusca; class Cephalopoda; order Sepiida; family Sepiolidae; genus Euprymna; species Euprymna scolopes. The sequence goes on along the minus strand of NC_136517.1, from coordinate 66,343,492 downwards.
CTCTTTCATGAGTAAACTTTTCCGCACCTACTTGCCAAACGTCTCTATGCCACCTTTCAGGAAATTCAGATTTAAAATTGTAGGGACAATGTTTTACAATTGTGCTAGCAATACCATGATACTTTGTCTAGCCATTGGCTTCTTGTGAAATAATTGTTTTATTGTATTTTTTCACTTTGGACACAACTGAAAATAGGTGGAAATCCCATATTTTTTAGTGTCTACTTTGTAAAGTGTTGCAAGCCAAAGTATAAATACCCTAACTCACTACAAGAAAAAATAATGAAACGAATTGAATGAAGGAAACAACTCAAATGCTGGAATAAAATAAACATGTCGTTTATTTTCTGTTGAGAAATGAAAGTCTTCGGTGTACACGTGTTCATTCGGCCGTTGACGACGCGCGTGGAAGGAAAGGGGAATGCAATAGAGAAACGCAAAGTGGCAAGCCAGCCTGTAGAAAGAGAGGGTTAACCTCAGTAGAGAGTCGTGCACATGTCTGTGTTGATGTACCAAAGCCGAAGGGGAGATAGTAAGAAAGTCAATCCAGGTTATGGAGATAGAAAGCGTATAAAGTGTACGTACTGTTTGTTAGCTTTTTGCCCCACATATAGTAGCAAGTGGTGTGAGGCACGCACGTGTGCGCGCATGCCGAAAAGGCACGCCGTCGGTCTGTAGACCACCCAGCTAGGAAGTTGGTCTGAAAAGGGAGAAGCTGCTTATTGCTCTTTCTTTTATAGGTGTTTCCACTGGTCTTTTGCGCATGTGTGGATTTCCTTTGAAAGGGGAAGTGACGTTGTCCTTGTGTGGGAGTACATGTGTGTACATACACGTGAATGTGAGTGTATGCACGTGTGTGGACGTGGGCGCGTATGTTTGTATGCGCGTATGTATATATGACAAGTAATATGGCTTGAAATGTGAACGAGTGTTTTTGTGTGAGACTAGAAAAGGCTTGCGCAATACTCCCCTTCCTAGGAAAAAACTTAAAATATATGCAGTGTGTATGTATATATATATATATATATATATATATATATATTTTTTTTGTGTAAGTAATGTTTTCGGGAATTGACTTTTTGTCCTGTCTTTTGCTGTTGGTGTGGTTGTTTAAAACAAGACGTCAAAAACAGAATGTGTTCGTAAAAAAAAAATATTTACTTACGCGTGGAAAAGGTGTTTACTCTTTTTTTAGGGTGATATTTGTTTGGTTGTTTTTTGTGTGCTGACATGTGCAACGAGTTGCTTGGACAGTGAAATGAATTGTTCGTTTGGAAGGAAAATTTTTGTTTCGTGTTGACGGTGTCTTCGCATGTAAATATTTTTGAAAAAATATATTAGTAAAAAATATCTTAATATTTTGCCCAAATATCAGTTTTGAAGAATAGCGGAAATATTGTATCCATTTTGTGCTTCCATAACTCAGTTGACAGTTCTGCAGGCGTGTTTGAAAGTTAGGGTCTGGCTTTATTCTCAATTACCGATTTTATACACCTATGCTACAGCTTTAACGTAAATTTCATTACAAAGGAAAACAATTGTTATATAATTGTGTTTTCACCAATTTTGAATTCTGTCGAGTATTTTATTTAATTTTGTTTTCTGGAAGATTGCACACACATTAACTTTTGAAGAGGGGGGGGGGTAAATTTGTACATTAGGTCCACCTCCACAATTTTCTTTAGAATGACGACTTTTATAGTTTTTGATTATGCTCAATAAGAAAATCTCATTCAAATTTTGCAGAGACAAGTACTTATAGATATAATGACCTGTATTATGCATTGTAATTTACTGGCTGCCACGTTTGTATGCATGCGCGATAAACAAATCTACTTCTCTCCTACTGACAATGCCAGCCCCAATATTGTTTTTTAGAATTTGTGTGTGGGTAAGCTGACAGCAATTATCACAGTTAAAATTGAGAAAATATCCTCCCCCAAAAAAGGGGGGAAGGTGTCTACTCAGAAAGCCGTTCTTTATACGGGAATGTTGGGGGTGCCTATTCCGAACCCCGTTCTTAACATGACAATACTCAAAGAAATGAAGTGAAAAAATTGTAATTGTTTTGTTTTACATGTTAAAAAAAGACAACATAAAACTGGAATTTAATTTAATACTATTGGTGGAAGAGTTGAAAAGAGGAAGACGAACAGCAAACAAAACAGCTAGGACTGTTACCACTGATTTTGATCATTCTAAACAGTTCATATACAGTGAGAATCCCTGACTTCTAAAACTTATGTTTTTACTTTCGTAATGGACTATTTTTCATAACTTTATTAATTCGTATTGATTTACACATTCCCTTAATTGCCTTTTTTAAATTCAAACAGTACCTGCATGTGATAGCTCAAACCAGTACTAAGCCAGATTATTTCATGACGGCCATGGCCAGCAGTGTCTGCAATTATTCAGACGAGTCAGTGAACGATTGAAAATGAATTTAAAATATATTTAAAACTAAGTTCATGCATTTTTGCCACTTCAGAAAAAATGCACTTTGACCTAACTCTTAAACTAGATGATATATAAATGCCTGTTGTACAGCAACATATATATCTTAGATTAGAATCAAAGAGTAGACTAACATTTATTTCCTATGTAAATCAACTAAGAGTAAAATGCAACAAAGCTATCCAATAAATGAGAATGGTGGACAAAGACAAAGGTACATAACTGAAATTATATGAAACATTCCAAGCTAGATTTTGGCTGCTTTATCTATGAATCAACCCATAAATCATCTAAAAAAATAATAGAAGCAATACATCACCGAAGCTTAGCAGTCTGTGCCTTTCCAACATCTCTAGTAGACCGTTTGTATGTAAAAGTGAACAAACCACCTTTAACTTTATGAAAGCAAAAACTGGTGTTACAATACTATATGAAGTTGAACTTGTACCCACTAAATCTAGCTCACAAAATTACATTTGATCCAAACTATAAAAAATGATTCCAAATAAAGAATACAAGAAGACCTTTTGGACTCGAAATAGAAAACATAATTGAAGACACTAACATTCCTCCCAAAAACATACATGATACCATTAAACCTTATATTACACATTGGGAAATAAAATAACCAAAGGTGGAACTGAAACTAAGTAACCTCAACAAAAGCTCTACATACCCATACATATTTAAGGCAATTTCAAATAAAATATTAAACTCCTATCCCAAGTGGTCCTGGATATGACCTAAAACTATATCCAATGGTGAGGCCCCACCTTGTGGGCCTTGGGGAGTGTGGAGCCACCCTTTAATTGCCATTGCTCCCAGGTCCACTCTGACCCGGAGTGGTAGTAGCTGGTAGGGTCCCATCTATGGGTTAAATAGAATCTGACTTAAAAAAAATATATATACTCCATTAAAAACATTGTCAGAAACGAAATATTTAGTTCTATGCTGGATTCTAAGTCACATGAGAATCAAAGGAAATGATATAGCTTCCAAAAATGCTTATAAAGAACCCATTGACTAAACATACAAGATTCCATCAATTTAAAACATACAAAATTCCATTCATATAAAAGTAAAAAATACAATCATATATCCAAAATAATTGGTAAATCCACCCAAATAAAGTATTAACAATAAAACCAACTTTAGGTGAATGAATACAAAAATACAGAGAATAACAAAAGGAAGAAGTTATTCTCTCTTGACTCCATAATTAACCCACCAATTCTTACTTGGAGAGGAGCATAGCTTGTCATGCCCCCATACACTGTAAGGCACTTCATGATAGATTGCACCGAATTTACTTCTATATGGAAAAAGTACTTTAATGTAAAAACATTAAAGGATCTATTTAAACACACAACGATAGACAAAATAATAGTATACCTTAAAGAAATAAACTTATTCAATAAAATTTGAAAATAAAAAGTGAAACTACTTTAGTAAGCAATATAACACAAATATACTATAATATCTTCAAAACAAACAATAGAATAAGAAAATGATACATAATACACCCTACCCAAGAAATAAACTTAGCCTAAGAAATAAACTTAGCCTAAGAAATGAACTATTACCAAGAAATGAACTATTACCAAGAAATGAACTATTACCAAGAAATGAACTATTACCAAGAAATGAATTATTACCAAGAAATGAACTATTATCCAGAAATGAACTTTGACTAAAACGAATACAATCATTAGAGTTAATTGGGTTTTAAACATCAACATGGTCATTGAAATTTTTCTTAAAACCCCAAAACAAAATTGAAGAAAAACAGCTGCTTATATATAAGTATTAACAGTTATGGACAGACACTGTTTCCCCTTTGTTTTCTTTCCCCAAATAACTGATCAACCAATATTAAACTAATGGTTCTTAGTTTTATGCCTATGTAAAAAAAAAAAGTTAAAGCCAGTTTTTCATCTTTGTAGAAGGAGCTTAGGTGCGACACTTGTAAGAAAAGCAAGAGGAATTATTACAAGGGTAAGTATTAAAATTCACCATGTTTAATGATTTATAAAGTTTTCTTTTGTGAAAAAGATTTTAATTCCTTTCTTTTTAAAAAATCCTCTTCCATTAAGTTTGCTAGAATTTCCACAGGAAAAACTTTTTAAAGTACTTTTATTTTAGCATTTGTTTTTAATCACAAATATCTAAGAATAATTATCTTTGTTAAAATACAATTCATTATAGCATGATTTTATTTCTCATAAATGATTTTATCTGATTGTGAAATAGTTTTCTCAGATGCTGACCCAATATTTTTAAAAACTGACAAAAACTAAACTTACCAAAAAACTAAATATCTTCTATTAAAACCTTGTAAATCATAAATACAATATTATTAACTTGTTTTGAATGCATGCCTCTCCTCCTTCACAAGCATTGAGTTATTAATGCTGGTCTGTACTTTGCTTCATAAAATTAAATCTTGTGAAATCTGTTGTGTCAAAAGGAATGATTTTTAAAAATTGTTCCACTTGGTGGGATTCACTTTTACTCACTGTTGGTATTCGTTGTGAAATGAACTTGTTAAATTGCAACTGAATTTTTTTATCCTTTCAAACCCAATGGATTCTAGATGGGCGACTTTGTTAAATGGTAAAATTATTCATCATACACTTTCTATGAGTTACTATTTTATAAAAAAAAAAACTTTTCCATACTGAAAAGTTGAATAAGTAATAAGTTATTTCAAATGGCTCTATAAAATATCTCTTTTTGTGTTTTATCTGCTTATTTGTTTTGTTTCTCTTACTTTCCTCCTTGAATGAAAGATATAAATTTATGCTAAATTCAAGATTATTGCAATCATTGGATTGTGAAATTGACAAAGTTCAAATTCCTTCCAAAATTTGCAATCATTCTCACACATCCCTCCAACATTCATTGATTCTGGATGAATTGTTTATAATAATTGATAAACATTTATAATAAGTAATTGTACATAACAATTGTTTATATATCTATAAAGGTGAAATTGTGTGTGTACACATATTCCTATCAAACTGTCAATTTTCAGTCTACCGACTCGAGATTTGACATAAGGGGTATTGAGATTTGGAAAAATCTTAATCATTTTTCAGGCAGAAATTTGGCTGTCAACAGGTCAAAGTTCAATGATTTGACCTTTGAAAACTCTACCAAACTTCTCTGCTAATTTGGGTCTAAACACTTGAAATTTTAGTTGTAAGTTACTTAGACATGAATCAAACCTTTTAATTTGATTTGAGCCCAAAACAAATTTTAAGGGGTCAAAATTGAGGTCAAAGTTAAAACAAAAATTAACCTCTGCTGTCGCTTCCTAACTACTCAGCCAATTTTTGCTCTAAAGATTGGAAATTTTACATAAAGTGTATTCAGACATGGAGCAAGCGTTTTAATTGGTTTTTGACCAGAAAATTGGCTTTCAAGGAATCAAAGTTCAAAAGATTTAACCTTTGCAGTCTCTAGCAAACTATTTAGCCAATTTTGGGTCTAAGCATTTAAAATTTTACATAAAGGGTATTCAGATTTGAAGCAGTTTTTAGGCGAAAATTTGGCTGGTAAGAGGTCAAAGTTGAAAGAGTTGACCTTTGCAGACTCTACCAAACTCAAATTTTGGATGTAAAGACTTGAAATTTTAGATGTAGGTTACCTGGATATGAGTCAAACTTTTTAATATATATATACATATACACATAAAGTTACAAACAGTGCCAAGGGCCCGAGCAAAGTCAGGCGGAACTGCTATTAATAATTAATTGTATGATTGTTTATATTAATCGTTTATAATAATTGTTTTAAACCTACAAAAGGGCTTAATGGGCATGAAATATACAACCTTAACTGTAAAACAGATTTTTAGGACTGTCATCAAAGTTATGTTTAAAACTAGTTAAATTGACAAATTCCTATTTTTGACATTTTCATTTAAAAAATTTTTTTTATTTATTTCAATTGTTAATTTGTAGCCTTTTACATGACCTGTAAAGTTTTTAAATATTTTTTCCTTTATCAGGTACATCGGACAAAGAGTAAAACTAACTTGACCAATTCTGAAAGCCCTGACAATTCATCAGTTGGTTCTGGTTCTTATGGAGATGGCACAGATGCTGATAGCAACAGTGGCCGCAGAATCAGTAAGTTATCTCTTTTATTTTCAATCTTATTAATTTGTTTCAATAAAATTCAAGATGAAGACAAATAGAAATTCCTGGTTTATTACAAATAAAATATTTTTATTTTACTCCTTTGGAATGAAAACTTATTTCCATCGGTTTTTTCACTTTAGTTTAGTTCTGTATACAGTTTTTTCACTTTTTAGTTTTTTCATTTAGTTTTTTCACTTTTGTTTTTTCACTTTTGTTTTTTCATTTTAGTTTTTTCACTTTTGTTTCGTTATTATTTTGCACTTCCATCTTCATTAGTCAAGTCAAAATTATTTGCATTTAGGTAAAGTTTTAATAAAACATTTTGCTATCATTCTAAACATACTTATACTCGCCGAAAACTGATATTATTAAAAATGTAATAAGCGTTCAAATGCTCTGTGATTCAAACGTGCACGCTAAACATGACAGAAAGAAACTGATTCAACAAGTACATGATCTTAGTTAAACTGTAAAGAGCAAATCAATAGCAAAAACAATCATAGAAGCATTATCTCAAATATTAATATTATTGTTACAACTACCTGTCAGTTGCTTGGTCTGATTTGAGACTTTAAAATAGCATAAGACGTATTCTTCAAAATAAATTTGGACAGAAAAAGGTTAACAGTACATTAAGAGCTTATCTAATTCTACTCTTTTGTTAACTAAATCTGCTTATAGAGCACTAGTTTATTCCATTCTTGAATCCTACTACATTACAAAGACTCTAAAACTCTACATATGACTCTAAAATGTTCTATCATTCTATTCTTTCTCATCGCAGATATTAAATGCTATCATAAATAATAGACAATAAATCAAATATAGAAAGTATTATTAAAAGCAAATCTCCCTCTCATCTCTTAATTTTCTCACAACTATTTGATTCATTACTTAACTCTTCTCTCAAAAATATGGCATAATTGTAAATCTAACAGCCTGATAAAAATAAATTTACAAATGCAATATTAAAAAATAATTCGTTTTTAAATTGACTATTGATGGTATCTCATTTACTAGTTAATAAAAATGATATTTCACTGAACAGAAGGGTTTTGTATTACTTTTACAAAAATTAAAATCAGTGGTATACTAGAACTTATGCCTAAAATTCAAATTTTAACCACTGTCCATTCAATTGTTTTTGATTGTAGAACAATTCCTAAAATTTGAAACATAAGAGTTCTTTAAAAAAAAAAATGAAAGTCATGAGTTTGGTTAATTAGTGTGTAATAACTATGCAAATCAGAAATATTAAAATTTCTCTTATTATGCCACCTCACTTCACTTAAAAATATTTAAATTTTTTTATATTATGTTTACTAAGAACACTTAAAAATATTTAAATTTTTAATATGCCCCCTAACTTCACTAAAAACATATTTTAATTTTTAAAATTAATTTTTTTTTATATTATGACACTTAAAAATATTTAAATTTTTTATATTATGCCTCTTAAAAATATTTGATTTTTTTATATTATGCCTTCTAACTTCACTTAAAAATATTAAAATTTTTCTATATTATACCTTCTAACTACACTAAAAAATATGATAAACTGAAATTTGGAGACTTTTTTCTCATGTTAAGATTTTAAGACTTAATTATAACAAGAAATTTCTAGATCTGCCCCCCTCACCCACCTTTGCATAGAAATAAATTAAACATAACTAAAATTTCCCACCCCTAGTAGTTATATTCTGAAATTCATAATGGTTTGATTTTATTACTACACAAACATATATAATTAAAATTAGTTGACATAGTCCATACAATTTATGATTATTTGTAAAACAAAAATATATATTACCAAAGCAGAAAATCATGCCATGCATTGTTTTGCAAGAGTTTTTGAAATATATAATAATGCTGCAATACTAATGTTGTCTCCCTTTTAAATGTGTGTTTCAATGACTGGCATTTATTGAATGTTATGTAAATTTGATTGTTCATAAAAATTTTGTTGCTGTTGTTTTAACAATGTATTTGCCAGGTTTGTATTTTGTTACTTTTTTTCGTTTTTGATATATATATATATTTTTTTTTTGCTTCATGTTTGCAATGCATGTTTTTTTTTTTTACACTGAAAATTGCATTGTTTTTAATTGCATCTTGCTACAGTAGTGCCTGCTGCACATAAATTTCACTTTATTTTATACTTTAGTGATTTAAAAATTTCAATTGTTTTTTTAAGTCCTGCTTATCATGTTAGAAATTTTGATAAACTGTCATTGCAATTAAACTTTTTACAACCTGAAAAATCAAGTTTTAAATTGATTTTATTTGAAACTATTCTCTCCTATCACACAAGATGAAAACTAGTATTTTACTGATTGTAATTAAAAAAAAACAACTTCAGTTTAGCTTCAGTGGTTGGTAGGTGTTCTCCTTGCTGCAGGGGGTGGTGGAACAAGATACTCATGCACTGGAAAAACTTCTTGGAACTGGAATATCCTATTAAAATTCTCTTCAGCATGTATTTCAAGCACCTCTCAACTTAGCCCAGTAAATTGAGAGATGTTAACTATAAGACATTTAGACCATTTTCAAGTGAAATCTACTTTTCATGCCAACTAAATATCTTTAAATTTAAAAAAAAAAAAAACGGCTATTGAACAGAATCTTAATTTTTCAGTTCATTTGATTTTCGAAAGTATTAAAACATTGTGATTATTACATTACTTTACAGGCAATTCAATGTAAAAAAGAGTCTACTGAATTGTCCATGATAATTCTTTTGTGTAAAGTTCCTACAAAATAGGTCTGTCTGATTATATAATATTGCAAATAGTCAAAGGATAAGCTGTTATCATTTGCTTAAACTTTAATGATAATTGCCAAACACTCGGCATATTTTGTTACCATTTGAGTACAGACATAATCACTTTTTTTTTTATCTAAAATACTTTTTAACCAACAATAATATTATGCATATGAAACATGATTAGTAAAAAAAATTTCATTTTATGAAAATTAATATTATTTATTGTTTGGAAAAAAACTAGAATTTTGAGTGCCTTGTCGGTGGGGTCTAGAATTTGCTAATTACAACCCCTGCAAAATCCAGGGCTGTTTAAAATAATTTCTAAATTTAATTCTAATCAAAACTTTAAAAACAAAAGGATATTAACAAAGATCAAATAGAAAGATCTACTAAAATCAAAATAATCGGTCAAACTGCATAAATACCATACCTTTGTCTGATCAACTTCTAGAAATAGAAAATTGAATAAAAATCTTAACAAGTAAACAACCTAATTCAAAGAATTGAAAAATAAAATGGAAATAGAAACCAAATCCAAATCTACTAGTGAACAAAGAAAATATATTTTTTAACTTGAAACTTATTAGGCAAAACTTATACCCCAATAAAATTCTTCTTCATACTAGACTCCAGAAAAAAAATCACCCTAAGCTTAATGAACACAAATTGAAATATATATATATATATATATATATATAGAACTGTCATAAAATGAAAACCAACATTAATGAACCACTGATAACAAATCTCAACCGAGCCATTACTGTTCTGAAGAAACCTTTCTTAAAAAGCAACAATGAAATTAATATAAAAGGATATTAACAGTTCAGCTAGACAATATTCTGGCTTTAGAGCATCATGTACTACAGCTTTCCTTGTCAGAAATAATGTGCCACTTAGTCACATTAATTTAAAAACTGACAGGCGACAGCTATCAGTAATCTTGCAAAAACCAATCTATATTGGCTTTATTATACATCCCACTGGATGTTAAGACAAATTACAGTAGGACAAATCTCTACACCTTATTTATTAAGACTCCAACAGCCACAACACTAAATGAGGTTGTTAAAATACTAACTGAAATGGAAATGATGTAGAATCACTCATTGATAACAACTTATGTCTAGAAACAAAACTTTGATTTATATTTGCCGTTTTTCTAGCAACTGCTTGCCGATAAACATCCTTATGTGATCCTTCTATTTTCATGAATTTTACTTGGTCAGTTCATGATACTTCCCATAATTCTTGAAAGCCCAAGCCCAAATGATACAATTCTCAACTGGAATCTGAGAAAGACAAACTGGGAAAAATGCAAACTTATGTGTCTATTGAAACTTATTCTAAGCTTGAATACCAAAAATACAAACAATGTTAATTTTTTTTTAGAAACAATTATATCCATCATAAAACATTACTAAATCTTTCAAATCCGCCAGATATTATAAACATTGATTCAATGATGACTGCAAAAGAAGCAATCAGGTTGCACTGAGCTGCTCTCTCTAAATTCAACTTACAATCAACTACAGAAAATTTAAATTCCTATTAAAAAAAAAAAAATAGCACAACAAACAATAGACACTCTTCTTCAAGACTGTGCCTGAAATAAATTTCAATACAACACAATTTCAACAGAAAAACTGGAATATTATTAGAAAGGTTTCTGGTAAAAATAAAAAAAATCTAATCAAACATCTTTCTAATAACACAATTTTTAGCCTCCAAGAAATCGCAAACATTTGCTCAAGTTTTTCTCTTCTGCTAACAGAAAATGCTAGAACATTAAAATAACTGACAAAATGAAGAAATTAAACTGCAAATGAACTCCTAGCACTTGTAACCCAGTAAACAAAATTCCACCCCTTCATTGTTTAGGTCCCTAGATGCCAAAAAAACTACTCTAATAGTTTCTACTTTCGGACTGCTAGACTTTGAAATTCCTTCCTGCTTTCCTGACTGTACTAACCTGCAGAAGTTTAAATGTAATGTGAACAGACATCTCTCTCCTGGACTCTCTACAGTCTCCTGTCAGATGTAGCCACTTACATTCCAAGTAGCAATATGCCTTATTTGGAGTGAAAAAAAGAGAAAATATTTTAAAAATACTGAAGACTATAACCAATTTTTCACTCTAGCAGGATTATTAAACTCTCTAAAACAATGCCACAACAGGTCCAGATGACATACATTACGAGTTTTCCAACCAGTTGCTGGATATAGCTTACCTCTTTGACATTTTTAATAATATTTGAACTAATAGCAACACCTCTAATCTATTCATACTTGAAACCAAAAGAGATCTATCAAACCCCTCCAATTATAGACCAGTCTGCCTCTGTAAAAACTTAAAACGATTAACCCAGTTCCTCAAAACAATCTAATAATTAACAAACAATATGGCTTCTGCAAAAATCGTGGATGTAATGATCATTTAACAAATCTAGAAAGCTGCATTAGAGCATCTTTTATAAGGAGGTTAACATGTAAGAAGCATTTTTTTAACCCCAACAAAACTTGACACAGTATGGAAACATGGAATTCTAAGAGGTTTACACAATGTTGGACTAAAAGGAAAATTACATTTATTCATCTCCAATTTTTTATCCAATAGAAATTTTAGAGTATGCACAAGATCCACTTTGTCAGAAGTAACAAAAAATAGGGCATATCACAATGTAGCATCCTATCAACAACCTATGAAAATAAATGAGATAAGTAAATCACTCCTGAGATAAGTAGATCCTTATATGTTGATGACCTCACCATAAGCTATCAGTTCAAATACATTCACTTCATAAAAAATAAATACAATACTGCCTAAACAAGATCAACAGCTGGGCAAACAAAAATTGTTTTAAAATTTCAAAATCCAAAATCATTCATTTTTGGTGACAAGTACAAACTACATAATAATTACAACCTACTACTTGAAGGGGAAAACCTCTGACTCAAAATCAACATAAATATTTAGAAGTAGTCTTTACTTTGAAATTGAACTTTATTTCACAAATATTAATGTTATGAAGTTCTGCAATGAATCATAGCCCACAATGGTTGAGGCACTGATAAAGATAATGGAACTATATAGATTCTTAATCAAATCAAAATAATGGATGCTTTATCTATCAATCTACTAGAAAATCGTTTTTAAAAACTTTAAACTGTATTTATCATACCGGAGACCCCCAGTGTCAGTCTTGAACCTGAGAGTCTACAAAACAACCCCAGTGATGAAGTTTTTGAACCTTCTCCAAAACAACCTAGCTCTGAAGTACTACAATAAAATAAAAGCAAATCCCAACACTCCTGCATACAACTTTATACAACAATATACTTTTAACTGCAAATATAAAGCCTCTTTTGACCAAAAGGAAAAACACAATCAAACTTTTCGGTCTCAGAATTATTTTTATCAAATATGCAGTCTTACCTACAATCCAAGTTCTCCAACTCACAATATTCAAAATCCCACATCCAAGATAGATTTAAAGTAAAGTAAACACATTAATATTCCAACATGATCGTGTCAAAATCAAAGAAAAATATCCAAACCATATCCACACCTCTACAGATGGATCTAAACAAATGACAGTGCAGTACTACTCAATGAATCGACCAAAAAGTAAACAAACCTACAAAAAGAAACTTTCAGTGCAGAAATACATGCACTAATCCTAGCACTTAGTCTAGTCTCCAACAACAAACATCTCAAATATATCTTTTTAGACTCTCAATCTGCTCTAAAAGCAAATGAAAATAGTCTTCTAATTGCAAAATTACTTAACAAGTTAACACAATTAAACATCAATTGCTGATTTAACCATAAACACTGCTTTAAACATCTCAACTGATTTAAATTTTAAAATCCCCTTCTCAGACCTTAAAATACTTATCAATACATACACAATGAGAAAATGACACTTACTGGAATTAATTTCCCAACAACAAACTATATGAAATAATGCCCCCTCCCAAAAAAAAAGAAACAAAAAAACTAAATTAAACAGAAGTCATACTAGTAAGAATAAAATTGGGTCATACATATTTAACCCACTCATATCTCTTAAGAAAATCAACGCCATTAACAAGTAAATACATTGCACTGATTGTGTAACAAAAAGAAATAACTTATATAAAGAAAAGAATATTAAAGATCTATTTAAAAAATAAACAATCCTCACGTACTTTCATACTTTAAAAAAAAAAAAAAAAAAAAAAAAAAAAATCCTAGAAAATCCTAGAAAAAAAAATATCAACTAAAGCAAAAATAGGAAACTCCCCTGAACACTACTCAGCATAAAATGACCCAAATGCTGTAAAACCTTAAAAAAAAATAAAAAAATTCTTAAATGTAATAATTTTATAGCATTACTTTTAATGAAAATATTTTATTAAGAGAGAATTTACTCAGATAAAATGCTTATCATTCTGGTTTCACAAATCTGAAATAATTTTTCTTCCTACGCATATTGCATTGGTGTGTTATAGATAAAATATAAATACTTAATGGATATACTTGATACACCAACAATTATTTAAGGAATTTGCATAAAGCATTAATTCACCAAAGTATGATAAATGTTTCAATATTTTAATTTGATCTGAAAGAATTAATTTGGAATGCTTTACTAAGTAAATCTTGTATTTTATTTGGTTTTCTCTGATTTTTATTTTCTTGTATAAAGCTGATCAGACATTTTGTTGGACGTTTACAATTTGGCTATTTTGTTGTTTTTTTGTTTAGCTCTTCTGAAAAACTTTTTAGATGTATTTGTATTATCACGTATATATATTTGTGGCTGTACATCTTAGACAAAGTTAATCTAACATTTTTGTTTCTTTGAAAGAAAAAAGAAACTTGTTCTGGCATGTTTTAAAAAATGTTTTAGAATTCGTTTCCTCTGTATTAAATTTTTGTTTGCGAGGACATAGATAAAAACAAATTTAAAGATAAGTTTTGTTTTTGTACAAATAATTTTGATTATTTTGGTATTTTCTTATCATTCGGTAACTATTTGTTTGGTTTCTAGAGCAACATAAAGAATACTCATAACTGAAATCCTAAGCGATCCTTCTCTTGGCAATTTCAAAAGTTGCTTTTTTTCTCAGTTTTGTTACCGTTTTAAAAAAATAAAAAAGGTCATTTTTATATTAACTGTTTTGCTATTAACAAATTAACTCTTATTTACTAATTTATTTGTACTACATCTGCAATTGGTTAATAGAACTGGTTGCAGATTCATTTTTATTTTCATATTCTCAAAAACAAATGGTGTACAATAAATGGGAAGCAATTGATTCAAATAATTCCCCAAAGTCAATTTTTTTTTCTTTTTCCAGGGCGTCTCTCATCAATTAGATGGAAGAAAATATCAAAATAGTAACAATCTAAATTGAAAGCTGAAAAAAACATACATTCCTTTCTGATATGCCCTTTCTCCATGGTTACAGTGGCTTCAGTTACTAACAATTTATATTTTAAAAAAATACCAAAATTGAATGAGTAACACGTGTTCATTTTACCATGTATCTAATTGAAAATCAATCTTGCTGCTACATTTGAATAAAGAATATAAAAAGCTCTTCTAAGTCACATTCCCACAGTAATCAAGAGTTGTGTTCAATTGGATTCTATCAAAATGTTTTGCAGTTTTACATTTGCACAATTTAAAAATTAAAACTGTCAAAAGTATTCATAGTACATGGTAAAATAATCTTATAATAATATTAATGATGTAATTAATTGTGCATTTTGAACTCTTGCATGTTTTATATTCTTTTTAATCCTAGATTTGATTTTAACTTTCAAAAATGTGAAATATTTTCATTTATCTTTTTCAATTTAACTATAATTTTTAACATAATTATTTATCTGTAAATGACAATTTGATTTATTTTCTTTGGTTGTCTGATTTTGTAATTCATATTGAGGGGTGCATAATACTAAAAATGTTTTTTTTTCTGTTTCTAACAGTTGGTGTGTAATAAAAAAAAATATGCACTGACAAGGGAAAAAAAAAACAATTGTTTTTGAGAACGTTTGATTCTGTGTGAAATAACTTATTTTTAAGCAACTATTTGATTTGCAAAACAAAAAGAAACTTGATTTTGTAAAAAAAATTAAAAAAATATTAATTTTAATTTTCCAAAAAAAATATATAAACAAATACATTTGATGTCAAACAATGGATTGTTTGACATCAAATTTATGTTTTATATTTTTTCTGTAAATTTAATATTTTAATTTTTCATATAAAAATTTTAAAAAATCTGTACAAATCTATAAATGTCTGTCTTTCAAAACAAAATGTCAAAAATAGATGCTGCTCCCCCAAGTTGATGTCATTGAATATTTTATCAATCCTATTTTCAATCACACACACAATGGGTAATACTATACAGTGAAAATTCGATTAGGCATTGACACTGTTTCAAATAGTGTGAGAAAGTTATTACAGCATCTTCAGTCAGCAGACTAATAGCAAAATCTACAAATGTTTATAAAAATTTAATGGTGTCCAAGCGATATATATATAGACTGTCCATAAAAGTTGAGGGTATGGATAAAGATGAAAGTTGTGTATCAAAACATGAAGGTCAAAATAATGCATAAAATAAACTGAACCATTTTTAAGAAATTTCTAATAATAAAGGGTGAAATAAAAATGTAAAAATTAAGAAGTATAAAAAAATGGAAAATGAAAATAATTCTTATGGCTATAAACTGTTGAGTGCTAGAATGTAGCAAGAGTCAAGGAATAAGAGGGTAGAACAAGAAGTTTGCAGTGGTTGGTAGTTTGAGGAGTAGATATGTCTGGAAAAGGTCAGTTATATATTTTTCTGTTTGTGGACACAGGTATAAAGTTACAGGTGCACACTTATGTCTCCAGAGTATAAAGTTCTTTTTCTGTCTTTCTTTATTAAATTTTATTTTGATTTTCTTATTTTAATGTGGCAAGGATGGTTGCAAGCCTTAGTCTTTATCTCTCTCTCTCTCTCTCTCTCTCTCTCTCTCTCTCTCTCTCTCCTCAAGGCCACTTGGTATTTCTCTTTCAGGGAAGTAGAGATACCAGTCTGCATCTTTTGATATTGTTACAGTTCAGTCATGTTAACACAATGAGAACAATGTCATTACCACCACAATTCTCTAGTTATTAATCATATCAACTATGCTAGCTGATTTTTGTTCTCTGTGAGAACAGAATAAATATGTCCTGAAAACTTTTAGTCTTTTTGGGGGCTTTTACCTCATTTTAATAATTTTAAACTTTTCTTTAATTCTAACAAAGAAGGGAGTGACTGTCATTGCTAACATTAAGTTGAAATTTGAGGGAAATTTTATTTCTCATCCAGTTTTTTTTTTTTTTTTTCTCATTATTTGTTCTGAGCATTTATTGAGTATATAGTAAATCGGTACTTGTGCATAATTTGAACGAGACGTAACTCAGGGTCCGATCGGCATTACTTGGAACATGACGCCATGCGCTTGGGCTTGATTGTGATGTAAGATGTCGATCAGCCAATCAATGCACTGCAAAGTAGCAGATGAACTTTTCGAAACAAAAATTGAGAGGAAATAAAATCATTAAATTCATTAAGCAGCACATACCTGTAACAGCCCTTTTCTGAAAACTAAACAAAAGAAAAAACGAATATCTCCAGTTTAAAAAAATATTTGATGACGCCGGAACAAGCGGTCTCATATTGTCAAAAAAAATAATTGCTGTTAAAAAATTAAAAAAAAAAAAACTGCGTTTCCTGTGGCAAGAAAGGCATCATAGCTGAAAAAAGATCTGTGAAGGATGGATGTGGGTGGAGATGCATGCGCACAACATTGGACCTCCAACGTCCCCATGTTAAGAATGGCTTTCGGAATAGATACCTCTCCCTAACCTGCCCAAGTTAAGAACTACCATTAACCGAAAAGAAACACATAATTTATTAATCTTTTTCTTAAAAAAAAAAATAAGTTTCTTTAATTGTTACACAAAAACTTAAAAACAAAACTATGCTCATCTGTTTTTTTTTAAACTTTTTCGTTGGGCAAAAAAAACAAATTACAGTAAAAAAAACTTATTACAAAGAAAAAACTTATGGCAGGTCGTTTTTTATTTTTTGTGTTTATTTCTTCTGTTAAAATTATGTTTACATGTTTCCTTCATTTTTTTTTTAGTGTTTGTTACGCTTTCATAATGAAGCTCAGCGGTTGATGTCATGTTCCAAGCAACGCCGATCTGACGTTGAGTTACGCCTGGTTCAAATTATGCACTAGTACCAGTAAATCTGCTCTTTGAATTTTGAAGTGTTCTGTTCTAGTAAGCATGACCTGAATATTTAGGCTCGACTGCACATTTAAATGCAAATGCAGTTAATGTTAGGTATAAAAAATTTTAATACCAATGATGTGTGGCACAATTCTATATGAATGTATCTTACTTTCAATTCAACTCTGGTTTTCTTTTAAAACTACCATAAGGTGGTTGTCATGTTGTGTTGTGCATGGATGTGTAAGAATAAGATTGGAACATGTGTGTTTGGTTGGTAAGAAGAGAACTGAATAATGGCGCCTCGCTTTATTGATTAATTGCTATGCGCATGCGTGAGTGCATACAAAAGTTAGATCACGAAACCGGAACAAAAGAGTATATAAAAGTTACTGAAACGAAAGAGCAGCGCTATCATTACAGTGGTCAGTGTTGATAGTCTGCTTCAAACAGAATGTCTACAAAAACTTAGCTCTCTATTTTTTTTACATATGAAGAAATATTGAGCTTTCTTTCTTTGCCATTTGGATATAATTTGTATAGATGGCTCAAACTGAGATTTTTCTAAATAAATTTTAAACAAACAATTTAATTTTTTTAATATACCTTCTCTCTCTTACATATGTGTGTGTGTGTGTGTTACACGCTTACACTTTCCACTTGAATGTGTAATTCAACCTTACAGAGAAATGCACAACTGTTTATTAGTTTCACTTGTATAATTTTGTTCTCACATCAGAAAGATTAGTATTAACACATAAATTAACTTGTTTTTGAATTATGATTTTATATTTTGAACATAACAGATCAGATTAGCAAATAGAATGCATTTGTTCTTTGTTTTAGTTAAACATAAAGGCAAACTTTATCTGAAATGAAGCGGTATTTAAATTTCACTGGTGATGAATGTTTAAGTTTCAGATTGCCAAACGAGTTTGAAAATTAAAATAAATTTCTTTAACTTTTCTCAAGTTTTGATAGTTGCTAAAGTAAGGTGATTAGGAAAAGGACCTTTTTTTTTTTTTTTAATATTATTTATTCAAATGTTTGAACTGCACCAGAATTTGTATTTGTAGTTAGCATTCAATGTTCATATCACAATTGCTTTTGCTTGGCTCTTCATTTCTGTAATTGCTTTCCATTAAAATATCTTTCAATTGTTTTTGTTGTTTTTTTTTTGTGCATATTTTCTCATTTAATTTATGTAAGAACAGAAACAATCTACACTATTGCCAATGATAGCATAAATCAGTATCAATTCTATATCAGCAGTTTCACTTTGACTTTTACAAAGTTCAGTATTTGATGAGAATTTAGGCTATAATGTTTGATAGGATTTCCTATAGAAAAAAGGTTAAAGAATCAGCATAAAATCTAAGTGTATGTGAAACAATTAGCAGGAAAGCAATGGAAATACTACTCCAGGTACAATCACTTCAACTACATTGTATTTAAATTTACATAATGTATAAAATTCTCTAGGGAAGAGAATGGAAGTGGTCCTGAATCTCTGTTACCCTCTGTGCCAAGTATCTTTACCTTTAATCCAACCAATGGGGACAGAACCTACTTAAAACTTCAAATATGTATGCATCCGATTTTAATGAAATGTAAACTATGTGTATAAGACACTAATTTAAAGAATTTCCTTGTGGCTGGAGGAAGAGGCAGTAAAAGAAAGTAATTTTATTTACAATCCCAAGAAACATCAGGTTTTCATGCTAGTTGGTTGGTTGTTTTTGTTTTACAGCATAACCTTTTCAGTTTATTTAATGCCGAATCTAGTGATTTTGAGGAACGATTTTTTAATGAAGTATATTTGTTTTTTAAGTCGGATTCTATTTAATCCATAGTTGAGACCCTAACAAGTACTACCACTCCGGGTCAGAGTGAACCTGGGAGCAATGCCAATTAAGGGGTGGCTCCACACTCCCTAAGGCCCGCAAGCTGGGGCCTCACCATCGGATATAGTTTTAGCTCATATCCAGGACCGTTGTATAAAGGGTTCTTTTTAAATCTTTTTATAAAGGCCAATTTTTTTAAGATATGAGAGTTATGGTGTGAGGATTGTTTTTATCAAATAACTCTTTAATATTGTTTTCTTTGTAGAATCGATTTCTTACTGTTACAAAATCAGTACATTCAATTAATGTGTTTGATTGTGAGTGGTGTTTGACAAGGTATACAGATGGGTTGGCTTTTTTTTAGGAGATGAGTGGGTTAAGTGGGTATGGCCTATTTTTATTCTTGTTAGTTTGACTTCTTTTCTGTTTAATTTCGTATTTTGTTCTTGTTTTTTTGATTTTTGGCACAATTTCATGAAGTTTGTTGTTAGGGTGTTTATTCAAGTAGGTTTGCCATTTCTCTGTTGTATATGCGTTGATACATCTTTTTAGATCTATATATGGAATTTTAAAATTTGCATCGATTGGGAGATTTAAGGCGTTTTTTGCTGCTGAATCTGCTAATTCATTACCTTTAATACCGGAATGGTTCGGTATCCAGCAGAAGATGATTTCTTTTTTACTGTTTAATTCAGTTCATTTTTGGAGTAATTTTGCGATTAGGGGGTTGTCCATCTTTTTATTTTTAATCGCTTTTAGAGTAGATTGGGAGTCTGAAAGGATTATAAATTTGTTTGTTTTTTTTTTGTTATTGGAGGCGAGTTTGAGAGCTAGGATTAGAGCATGTATTTCAGCACTGAAGATTGAAGTTTCTTTTGGGAGGTTTGATTGTTTTTTGCTGCACTGGCTGTTGCGTTATTTTGTTTAAATCCATCTGTCTAGATGTGTGTGTGGTCTGGATACTTTTCTTTGATTTTATCGAGATCATCATAAGTTATTGGATGAGTATGTTTCTTTTCATATTTACTTACTTACTTATTTACTTAGGTCGATGTTAGGGGATACGATTTTCTAGGGAGGGGTTTTGAGTAGGACAGTTTCATGAATTTTGGTTATGGGTAAATTTGCTTCTTTGGAAATCGATTTTATTCTAAGTCCAAAGGTTTTGATTGCATTTTCTTTTGGGTCGAAAAGGTGTTTATGGTTTGGATTTAAAGTGCTATTTTGTGCTGGGTTTGTGGGGTTGGCTGTAAGTTTTGTGTAGTATTTTAGACCAAGGTTTTGATTTCTAAGCATTGGAGGAGTTTCATGTGCTTCTGCATACAGGCTTTCTACAGGGGAGGTTGGAAATGGTCTTAGTGCTAGTCTTAGTCCGGAGTGGCATATTGTGTTGAGGGTTTTTAGATATGACTTTCTGGTGGATTGATATATGAAACTACCATAATCTATTTTTGATCTAATTAACCCTCTCTATAGTTTGAGTAGTGTGTTCTTGTCAGCTCTCCCATGGGCGATGACTCGTAGGAGTTGTAATGCTTTATTACATTTGGTTTTGATGTGATTGATGTGTGGAATGAAATTTAGTTTTTTGTCAAAAATGATTCCCAGGTGCTTGTGTTCATTTACGAATGGAATTTTTTCGCATTCAATCTGTAAGGTTGAGTCAGGGTGGAGCTGGCATTGGTTACAGAAATGGATGCATTTTGTTTTAGTTTTGGAGAATTTGAAACCATTTTTAGTTGCCCATTTATTAATTTTATTTATGTTGTAGTTTTCTTTCAATAGTGTGAGTGTATTTAGATCTGTAGCTGATTGAGCAGTCATCTACATATAAGGAGCTATGTATATCAGGAGAGAGTTCTTTTATAATGTTATTGATTTTTATGTTAAAGATAGTTGTTGATAATATGCTGCCTTGGGGCACCCCTTCTTGATTTTGTGGGTCTGATAAAGTCGAGTCTATGCGAACTTGGAAAGATCTGTCTGTTAGGAAGTTTTTTATGAATTCAGGTAGTCTGCCTCTTAGTCCAATGTTGTGGAGATCTTTTATGCATCACAGTTAAATGGTTGATCTAAGAACCAAACTGACCACAGATTTGGAATTGGAACCTTCTAGCCTATGTCATTAGTGATGCCAGTTCTTAAACCATTTTTCAAACTCATTATTCAAAATTTAAAGTATGTAACAATAACGCTAAAAATAAATATTCCACCATTTTAAGCATTTCTGTTTAATATTTTCAGTTATTAGCAGACTGAACAACATTTAAAATGTGAAAATTTTCGTTAACAGTAAAGCAATATTAAGGTAAAGAGGATAAGTAAAAAAAACAAATAAAAAAAACTTATTTGTTCTCATCTTCATTGATGTAACTTCTGACATTCAGGTGTGTCTTCTTGAACTTGGAAATCTGCACAAAATGTCGAATGGAACCCTTTATTTCACGAACATAGCATACTTTTGGTCCATCAACCATGAGATCAGGTAGAAGCTTAAGCTAATTACAATTGTATTCTAAGTATTGCTCGCACTGAGAATTGAACCTTTAACCTCCAGAAGAGTGTCACTTAGAACTGAATTTTACTTAATACTTTATCCTTGTAGACAATTCTACTATGATTATGTGAACTATATAAGAGCTTTAAACCTATTCTTGCTTTTTATAATCTTACTATTTATTACTATAAACCTATTCTCTTTTTATAATCTTACTATTTATTACTATAAACCTATTCTTTTTTTATAATCTTACTATTTATTACTATACACCTATTCTTTTTTTATAATCTTACTATTTATTACTATAAACCTATTCTTTTTTTATAATCTTACTATTTATTACTATAAACCTATTCTTGCTTTTTATAATCTTACTATTTATTACTATAAACCTATTCTTTTTTTATAATCTTACTATTTATTACTATAAACCTATTCTTTTTTTATAATCTTACTATTTATTACTATAAACCTATTCTTTTTTTATAATCTTACTATTTATTACTATAAACCTATTCTTGCTTTTTATAATCTTACTATTTATTACTATAAACCTATTCTTTTTTTATAATCTTACTATTTATTACTATAAACCTATTCTTTTTTTATAATCTTACTATTTATTACTATAAACCTATTCTTGCTTTTTATAATCTTACTATTTATTACTTTAAACCTATTCTTGCTTTTTATAATCTTACTATTTATTACTATAAATCTATTCTTTTTTTATAATCTTACTATTTATTACTATAAACCTATTCTTTTTTTATAATCTTACTATTTATTACTATAAACCTATTCTTTTTTTATAATCTTACTATTTATTACTATAAACCTATTCTTTTTTTATAATCTTACTATTTATTACTATAAACCTATTCTTTTTTTATAATCTTACTATTTATTACTATAAACCTATTCTTGCTTTTTATAATCTTACTATTTATTACTTTAAACCTATTCTTGCTTTTTATAATCTTACTATTTATTACTATAAATCTATTCTTTTTTTATAATCTTACTATTTATTACTTTAAACCTATTCTTTTTTTATAATCTTACTATTTATTACTATAAACCTATTCTTTTTTTATAATCTTACTATTTATTACTATAAACCTATTCTTGCTTTTTATAATCTTACTATTTATTACTTTAAACCTATTCTTGCTTTTTATAATCTTACTATTTATTACTATAAATCTATTCTTTTTTTATAATCTTACTATTTATTACTATAAACCTATTCTTTTTTTATAATCTTACTATTTATTACTATAAACCTATTCTTTTTTTATAATCTTACTATTTATTACTATAAACCTATTCTTTTTTTATAATCTTACTATTTATTACTATAAACCTATTCTTTTTTTATAATCTTACTATTTATTACTATAAACCTATTCTTGCTTTTTATAATCTTACTATTTATTACTATAAACCTATTCTTTTTTTATAATCTTACTATTTATTACTATAAACCTATTCTTGCTTTTTATAATCTTACTATTTATTACTATAAACCTATTCTTTTTTTATAATCTTACTATTTATTACTATAAACCTATTCTTTTTTTATAATCTTACTATTTATTACTTTAAACCTATTCTTGCTTTTTATAATCTTACTATTTATTACTATAAATCTATTCTTTTTTTATAATCTTACTATTTATTACTATAAACCTATTCTTTTTTTATAATCTTACTATTTATTACTATAAACCTATTCTTTTTTTATAATCTTACTATTTATTACTATAAACCTATTCTTTTTTTATAATCTTACTATTTATTACTATAAACCTATTCTTTTTTTATAATCTTACTATTTATTACTATAAACCTATTCTTGCTTTTTATAATCTTACTATTTATTACTATAAACCTATTCTTTTTTTATAATCTTACTATTTATTACTATAAACCTATTCTTGCTTTTTATAATCTTACTATTTATTACTATAAACCTATTCTTTTTTTATAATCTTACTATTTATTACTATAAACCTATTCTTTTTTTATAATCTTACTATTTATTACTTTAAACCTATTCTTGCTTTTTATAATCTTACTATTTATTACTATAAACCTATTCTTTTTTTATAATCTTACTATTTATTACTATAAACCTATTCTTTTTTTATAATCTTACTATTTATTACTATAAACCTATTCTTTTTTTATAATCTTACTATTTATTACTTTAAACCTATTCTTGCTTTTTATAATCTTACTATTTATTACTATAAACCTATTCTTTTTTTATAATCTTACTATTTATTACTTTAAACCTATTCTTGCTTTTTATAATCTTACTATTTATTACTATAAACCTATTCTTTTTTTATAATCTTACTATTTATTACTATAAACCTATTCTTTTTTTATAATCTTACTATTTATTACTATAAACCTATTCTTTTTTTTATAATCTTACTATTTATTACTATAAACCTATTCTTGCTTTTTATAATCTTACTATTTATTACTTTAAACCTATTCTTGCTTTTTATAATCTTACTATTTATTACTATAAACCTATTCTTGCTTTTTATAATCTTACTATTTATTACTATAAACCTATTTCTTTTTTTATAATCTTACTATTTATTACTATAAACCTATTCTTGCTTTTTATAATCTTACTATTTATTACTATAAACCTATTCTTGCTTTTTATAATCTTACTATTTATTACTATAAACCTATTCTTTTTTTATAATCTTACTATTTATTACTATAAACCTATTCTTGCTTTTTATAATCTTACTATTTATTACTTTAACCTATTCTTGCTTTTTATAATCTTACTATTTATTACTATAAACCTATTCTTTTTTTATAATCTTACTATTTATTACTATAAACCTATTCTTTTTTTATAATCTTACTATTTATTACTTTAAACCTATTCTTGCTTTTTATAATCTTACTATTTATTACTATAAACCTATTCTTTTTTTATAATCTTACTATTTATTACTATAAACCTATTCTTTTTTTATAATCTTACTATTTATTACTATAAACCTATTCTTTTTTTATAATCTTACTATTTATTACTATAAACCTATTCTTGCTTTTTATAATCTTACTATTTATTACTTTAAACCTATTCTTGCTTTTTATAATCTTACTATTTATTACTTTAAACCTATTCTTGCTTTTATAATCTTACTATTTATTACTATAAACCACTGTTGTGTATGTGTGACCTTATCGATTATTTATAATTAATGGCCCCCATATTATATTAAATTTTAAACTAGGTCTATTTAGTAAGTCATCGTTGCCTAACATATGTGCTGCTGCTTTGAGTCGTCTT
>NC_136517.1:66273056-66313056 GCF_053919585.1 Euprymna scolopes | reverse complement strand
TAATAATGAATAACATAAATGAACGGTAGGTTTTTGCTTTTTATTTATTATTGGATGTTTCTACATTTTACAATTTCATTTTACAGTTATTTTGTAGCGTTATTTTTATTTTATAGGCAACGCTCGGTTTTATCCGGCTGTTGACATCATGCGCCGGACAAAGTTGAGCAAATGCTGAGTTACTTCTGGTTCGTTAAATGCAAAAGTACCTAGAAATATACAAAATTTGAACATATTCATCCATGAATATGCTAGTTCTAAAAAATTGAACATCAAAAGTTTTCCTAAATGATGAAACCAAGATTTCTTTTTGAAACCAAGATTAATTAAGTCTCTTCGGCAGCACTAATACAAGGTCCACTGCTAATATATATTATTCCAGGTTAAAGGTACCCAAAAGCAAAAAAAAAAACAATCAATTTAACAAAATTTAACTTGTGTGATGATCATCATTATTAGACTGAAACAGTAGTATAATTTGTATATGTAAAATTAAATAAAAGCATACATGCACGAGTGCATATATAGTGCATGTGCACACAGAAGACATACACACAAGCATATAGAAGCATGCATGCATGCACATATAATTCATAACTCTTCCAGATAATCTTTCAAAAGTTTTTTTTTTTTTTTGTTTTTTTTCATCCAATCAACAAATTTAACTTGGAGTTTTCTTTGGACTAATAATTTAGTAAATCTATTTCTTCTTTAAAAATATACTTAAATTCATTAAATCCAAATTTTTATTTGTATTCATTCTTTATTATATAAATCAAACATCTAAATATGCTTAAAAAATGTCTTCATCTATTACATAAGAATTGACCAAACATGTTTATAATTATTGTATTTTGCAATAATTACAGAAATGAGGAAAGCCATCTGAGATCAATATCTAGATTGTTAACAATATTTAATGTAGTTTTTCTGGTCTTAAGATTCATTATTATACCAAATTTTATGAAACACCGTCCAGAACCTTTGCTGACTAACCAATCGACAGAGTGGAATGAAAACAGGACGTTTTCTTTGGAAGAGGAAATTAGTCTCCATTCAAACAAGTAAGCAAAAACAATTATATAGATTTATAAAAAAACAAAACATTTAAAACTTCTAAATTTTTATAATAAATTATAATATCCAGTCAGACTGACATTATCTTTTTGGTTGTTTCAATCTTGCAGAGAACCATTTAATCTGCAACCATATTTCTTTTATTATCCACAACTTTAATAAAAAAAATTCAATGTTATCATGGACATTAATGTAAACATTAAACAAACTGTGTTTGTTATAACAACCTTTACTTAATCAATTCTCTTTGAAGTATATTTTTAAATATATCCACTATCATTCTTGATTTCTGATAATTGCTTCTCTTATATCAAATCTTAATTCTTCATCAATTTTTTTTTATTTTTCCTACTAATAAAAAATACAATTTCTTACTGCACTTTTTTTTTTAACATTTTTATTTCATAAAAACTGGCTTATTTTAATGATTATTTTTGGTGCTACTGCTCAAATATGGGATCACTTTGCTTCTTAAGGCATTGCTCCTTCCTTTGCATAAACATGGTAAAGTATGACACATTTGTAAAAACATATTTTAGTAAAAGTGTCAGGTTGTTTATTCAAGCACAAACTTGATCCACTTGAGAAATGTATGAGGCCAGCTATGTGTTAAATGAGCACTTTTTTTACAACAGATTCTTTTGTGCTGGTCTTAAAGTTAAAATAACTTCAGATTTTAATAATGAAAACATACAGCTTATAAATCCTTCTGGGAAAGAGAAGTGGCAATCTAGGTGTGTCAAATTTGAATCCAGTTTCACAGAAACACATCAAAACCCACACCTGACCTTGTGTCTGACTAAGACAGGAAGTAGAAATAATGTATTTTTTTATATATATTTTATGAATATATCTTTACATATATCTGTGCTAGCTAAAAGTATCCTGGTGGAAAGTATAACTGATTTTTCTTGTCTCTATTTTTATTTAGAATTGGTCTTTTGACAAATATGTTGAATATTCAGCTAAATACAGTTTGTAATAGTGGTTAATAATAATATATCAACAAACATTGAATTTTTTTCTTTTTATTGATGGAGCTTAAGTTCTCATCTGATGCATAATATTCTGTGCTCACAAAACAAAAATATTACTTGATGTTTCCTTTTAGATTAGTTTTAATAATTAATCCAAACACTTGTGGCAGATGTACTTGAAAAGATGTACTAGTCCATACCGTTTCGGATTTTGAATGTCTGGCAATGTTAGATGTTTTTTCAGTTCATGTTAAGCTCCTTATTATTCTCCCTTTGATTGTTTCTTCTTTTCACAGATTGCAAACCTCATATACTGCATTACAGGAATGGCAGCCTAATTATCAAACTAGCTTTCACACATGGATTGGTTTCAGTGAAGTGTGGAAAACATGATCCATGCTCTCTCCACAAGACAATTAGCAGTACAGGTGCACAATATATGACTGACCTCCTCGGTCACTGATATATCAGTCATCATCCATATATAGTCATTCACTTATGGAGAATGTCACAAGTGTCCTTCATTGCATGTGTTCTGTTTTCTTTTTCATGAGAATGCTTGCGAATTGCCAGTAGCATGATCCAAAATGTAATATTTTCCAACTTTTTTTTTATTTTAAAGCAATTGGTAGAATTTTTTTTGTTTTGTTTTAATTTTTTGAATTAAAAAAAATGAATTTAAAATTTTAAAATACAGTTATTTTGTGATGTTTCTTTCATCTTCTCTTTAAACATTAAATTGAGAAATATCAAACCTCAATAAAAAAGAGATATGGCATATTTTTGATTTTCCAAAAAATTTTTGTCTTCAAAAATGGAATCATAAAATGAAAACATAAAATCAATTTCTGATTTGCAATCCTTGTGTAAACCTAATGAAATCCGCCAATATTTAAAAAAATATATATATAATAATTACAAGGTTTCATAGTATTGAGGTAAAATGATAAATCTTCCAAGAATTATGTTTTAAAACCCCACTAAAGCACTCCAATACATATAGGCGTGCATGTTAGGGGTTGAAGCATTAGGTTAAAACCAGGCACTGATATCACTTCAGTATGTATGGAACATAGTTCTTTTATCTTTTAGTTCCATTGATGTAACCTGCACGTTTTTATTTTTCGTTTCCAGATATTTATTTCTCTTCATCCTTGATTTTATTTTAAAATTTAAAATGAAAAAAAAAAAAAAACTTTTCCAATGTTGTGTTTGTACTGTTTTCTATCTTCAGGCGCCCGATCGAGTGAGGACCTTTCAAACTATGAGCCTAACTCTAAGGACAATGCCTGCCATTTGGGAGGTATGCTTTAATAATGTTTCTAGAGTGTGTGTACAGATTAAAACTCTAAAATAAAAAGATTACACATAATAATTCACCTTTATTATCTACTAGCGGGGTACTCGGCATTGCCCGGGTGTTGAGAGGTGTGTATGCTATTGGGGGCTAAATCAAAACAAAAGAACAAGCGAAATAATCACCCTGTATAAATATTATATATAAAAAAAAGTTAAAACTTTAAAAAAATCAAGAAAAAAAAAACTAACGTAAGGCGAACGAACGATGTTATAATTTCTTAAAAGCGGAAAAACAACAACAAAAAAAGAAAACAAATGTGATGGAAAAAAACAGAAAAACGAATGTTAAAACCGCTTTAAAAAATCTGAAGAAAAAAAAAAAAAAAGAAAACAAATGTGAAAAATGGCTTAAATAACTCTGTTTCAATATTAAAACTTAAAAAATCGAAAAAAGAAAAAAGACATCTCACATCACGATTTGAACTTACAACCTAAATCTAAAGATAATGACGCTGCTCTCTAATCAAGTGAGCTAAGAGAACGTTGACGAAATTGGGTCGTTTTATTTTTTAATATTTAAACTAAATCATGTTCCGACGTCATTTGCGCATGTGTAGAAGCCATCTTGTCATGAGAGGGCGTTTTTTTGCTACCCCCTCCCTGTACAAAAATGGCTAGTTTAGGAATTAATGTTTTAGGCCAATTTTTCGATATTTGTTGGATGAAGATTCGAGCTGGAAAATGATACCTATTTGGCGAAAATCCATGTCATGTCGAAAGTTTTTGCGAAACACATTTTCGCTTTTATATATATAGATTATGCTCTTTTTACTATCATTGTTTTTACTTAAAACAGGAATAAAAATGCTTAATAAATGCTTCAAGTAAAAAGATGGCATTTTCGTATAATATATTGAAGAAATGTAGCAGTTTTTGGACTATTCATCAAATTATACTATTATATGCCTAAAAAGGAAAGTATTATTACTATGAGTACTTGGACGATTAATTTTTCTCTTTCCTATTAAATTTAAACAATTTTATCAATGCTAAGTGACTCATCAGATATCTTTGACATATTAACACAATAACAACCAATTTAACTTAGCATTTGCTAAGTGTCTGTCTGCTATTATGGCTTTTTGCCTATTTTTGCTTTATTAAATGAAATTAGAAAGTACAATTTCCATTTCTTAACTAAATATAATTAAACAACTAGATAAGAATAAAAGAAAGTGCAAAGTACAAATTCCAATTTGTAAGTGAATAAACTATAAGCTGAAGTCCTAAGTCTTCATGCTGCAATGATTACCTCTGCTCTGCACCTGCTGCTGCTCTACTTCCTCTTCTATTCTAGCTGCCTGCCTCCTCTGCTCTCATAGTCTTATCACTATTTAAAGTTAAATACTCTTAATTTGTGATGTAGAAACATTAGAGTTTCTTCATTCTCAGGACACAGTCTGTTCCTTGTAGGTTCATACACATTACCACCTGTACTAAAGAGCCTCTCACTTTTCATGGATGAATGTGATACACTTAAATATTTTAAAGCCAGCAGTGCTAAGGTCTCCTATGTCTTCTTCCACCACTGAAGAAATGGATCATCACCTCTTGTGAGTAGTTGTAAAACTATGTAATAGTCAAGTTCTTTTGTGCACTTATAAATAAGAGATTTACTCCTTTTGAGGTTAGATCATGATTCTGGTATTTCTATTGTACTTGAAGTTGCAGTCTCCAGGTTTAACAACTTCCAGCTGCTCTAAGCTTGAATAGGTTTATTTGAAGCTAATTCATCAAACAAGTTTGAAAAGAAATAGTTTTACTTTCACTCTGATTTTCTTGACCCTCAGCAGAGCTTGAAAAAGTGTATCCTGATTCTGCTCCATTATCATTAGGCAAAAATAGATGTAGAATTCTTAATGGTGTTTTCTATGTCATTTTTATTTTAATTTAAATTTGAATCTTGCATCTAGAGACTAAACACGTTTTTATTATTTAAATAGGATGAAAGTCTTCTTTCCATTGATTCAAGGAATTGTTCAACAGGAGTAAGGATTCCACTAAAGTCAGAAATATGAGAATTAGATTTGATAGGAATAAGCTCAGGGCTCAAATTGTAGGTATTATTATTGAGATGGTTGAAGTTCTGTTTTTTTGCGTTTTTGGTGATTTCTTCAAATAGATTCAATAACTGGACAATTTTTTTAAACAAGTCCCCATTGGTAAGTTGTTAAGGTAGGAATCTTAACAACACATTACGAGAGCTTTTTGTTGAAATTCCAGTGTGATCTTGAATGAGTTTGTTTTTGTAAATTAAGCTGATTCCGTGTTTAGTTAATTTGCTAATTGCTAATGGAGAGTCATTTAAATTTTTTTTTTTTTTACATAGGCGTCACCACTTATCAAGCCCGATATGCCACTCAAGGATAAGGGTTAAAGAGTGTAGAGTAGTCAAAAGGACAATATAGTAATCGATAGTAATGGAAGTTCGGTAAATTTGTTAACTTAAGTGGAACAGCTCATCAGAAACTTGTTCACGTTGGACTTGAAGACAACCATATTATAGACAGCTGGAAAGTAGGAAAACAATTCCACAGGCGTGCAGTTCTAAGAAAGAAGCTTTGGTCATGGAATCTATGTTTAGGTTTAGGCACAGATAAAGAGTGTGGAAAATTATTGATAATGTTTTCAGCTAGTCTAGTGTTTCTTGTGAAAGTTTGGCGAGGGGGGACCATAGATTGAAGCTCAGTCGAACACTTTCCATGAAAATAACGATAAAGCAGAGACAAACTCGCAACATCTCTTCTGTGATATATAGGTTGCAGCGAAGAAAAAAGGTCACAAAGTCTATTTTGAACCCTATCAAGGCAGGACAAGTCTTTTCTAGCAGCTCCTGCCCATATGTGGCAACAGTATTCCATCCTTGGACGTATCTGGCTCTTATATAGATAGAGAATTGCATCAGCAGTGAGATATCTACTGGATCGATAGAAGGATCCGACCATTTTTCCAGTGGCCTTGGCAACAGATTTGATGTACGTATTCCATTTAAGATCAGGAGTAAAGGTCAAGCCCAGAAGCCTGTCAAAACTTGAGGCCTCCCCAAGACGAGAGCCATTCATTTTAATTGATGCCAGATGGGGATCAGAACGTTGATGATGCTTGGTTTAAGATGCATTAAAAGTAACCAGCCACTCCTTTCCCCATTGTAAAACGTGATCAAGATCAGAGGAGAGAGAATCGGAGAGAACTTGGTCGTTTACTGTTTTAGATGTGCTACCATGGTAGTGTCGTCAGCAAAAATGTCTACGAATTTTGTTAAGGATGTGATTTGGAAGATCATTAATGTAGATCAGGAAAAAAGTTGGGCCCAGGATGGACCCCTGAGGGACTCCAGCATTTATACTGTGAGCTTCAGAGAGAAATGATTTAATAATTGAGAAGACATTTCCAGCTATACCATAGCTAGAGATCTTGTGAAGTAAACCTTTATGCCATACCCTATCAAAGGCCTTTGATATGTCAAGAGCAATTGCCCTAGAAAGGTTGCCTCTGTCGAGAGATTTGCTAATCCTATGAGATATAACTGTAAGCACATCTGTTGTAGATCTATCAGAACGGAAACCATATTGTGTGTTACTAAGAAGGTTATTTTTGCTGAGATGGTTGATTACTTCTCTATTTAACACAGATTCTAGCAACTTACTCATGATGCACAGGAGACTTATTGGCATGTACTGAGAGGGGGATGAACGATCACCTGAATTCTTAAATACAGGGCATACTGATGAGATTTTCCAGGGTGATGGGAAACAATTCTCCTTAAGACAACGTTTAAACATTTTTGTAAGTATGGGTGCTAGTTCTGGTTGAAGTTTTTTGAGTACTATAATTGGAATACCGTCAGGGCCGGTTGCTTTACTGGAATCAAGGTTTTTGATTAGCTTGGCAACATCACATACAGATATTTGTATATCACATAGTGTGTTTTCTGATACAGGAGGAAATATTGGGGGTTGGCGGCCTTGGTCGCAAAGAGTAGAATTGGCTGCAAAGTTCTTGGCAAAGACTTTCGCTTTGTCTGATGCTGACAAGATTAACTCAGGTCCATTGATGATAGTTGGGATAGAGCACACGCTTCTGTTCATGATTCTGTTTGCTATTTGCCAAAACTGGTGGGAACCAAGACGCTGCTCAGCTACTTTGGACTTGACGGACTGAGCATACAACTCTCTTGCGTTCTTTATTACTTTCTTACAATGGTTGCTGGCAGTCCTGAAAGCGGCTTTAGTTTCCATACATCTATTACGTTGGAAGCAATGGAAAAAGTGATTTCTGTGCACAATAGCAGCAGCACATTCTGGAGTGAGAGATTATATTTCTGTTAGTTGTAATGATTTTCTTAACAGCCTGTTGGGAAAATGAGTCGTTTATTGAGAGTTGCAATGTATGAAGCATGATAGTCAC
Source organism: Euprymna scolopes (assembly GCF_053919585.1). NCBI lineage: Eukaryota > Metazoa > Mollusca > Cephalopoda > Sepiida > Sepiolidae > Euprymna > Euprymna scolopes. Next base: position 66,305,236 of record NC_136517.1, on the reverse strand, counting down.
ATTAGCAAACATATTTGTCCTAATTCGCACAAGACTAAGAAAACTTTATTGGAGATTTTATATTTGTTCAGAACATTTTGTAATTCTTCACTTATTCTTGCACCTGTGTGTACCAGAGAATAAAGTAACTCTAAGCACTGCTCTGCACTGTTCAAAGTATTTTGTCAAACTCAGAAAGGAAGCATTCTTTGTAGTTAAAGAAATGCTGCTTATTTCATCAAGAGACAATTGAATTTTTGTTTTTATTTTTGTAAATATATCTGAAATTATTTTTTCACTAAACTACTTTTTAAATGAAATACTATAATTTGGATGAAGTTCTACAATAAACCATAATAAATATAATGTCAGATTTTACAGAATATGGTTGAATATCGGCAGCAATCATTTCTCCTATCAAATATTGGATCACTTGTGACGTGTGCTCATTAATATCCCAAATTTTCTTTTTTACAAAGGAGTCACCACTTATCAAGGCCCAGAAGCCACTCGAAGAATGTGTACATTAGTCAGTAGGAAAATGTAGTAATCATTAGTTTCCATTACTAATGATTGCTACATTTTCCTATTGACTCATGTACATTCATTAGTAAATTGGATTACTTTAAGGGATGGTTCATCAAGACTTGAAGATGACCATATTGTAGTCAACTGAAAGCAGGAAAACGGAACAGTTCCACAGGCGTGTAGTTCTAAGAAAGAAAGTTAATTGAATCTACATTTAGGTTGAGGCACAGATAAAGAGAAGGAAAAATTATTGATGGTAGTTTCAGATAGACAAGTATTTTTCTTGGAAGTCAGGCTAGGGGAGACGATAGATTAGCACTCAGATGAGTACTTGCCATGAAAATAACAATAAAGCAGAGAGAGGCTCGCAACATGGGAAAGAAGTTGCAAAGAAAAAAAAAAGGGCATCCTTCACTAGGCTACAAAGTCCATTTTGAACTCTGTCAAGGCAGGATAAGCACTTCTAGCAGCTTATCCTGCCCAGATGTGGCAACAGTACTCCATCGTTGGACATACTTGGCTCTTATACAGGTAGAGAATTGCATCACCAGTGATCTTTCTACCGCTCCGGTAGATAGATATCTACCGGAGTGGTAGAAAGATCCCACCATTTTTCCAGCAGCCTTGGCAATGGATTGATGTGCGTGTTCCAAGTCAAATCAGTACTAAAGTTCAGACCTAGAAGCTCATCAAAACATGGAGCCTCTCTAAGACGAAAGCCATTCATTTCAATTGATTCCAGACGGGGAACAGAGCATTGATGATGTAAAGATAGAAGCTTGGTTTTAGATGCATTAAAATTAACCAGCCACCTTTTTCCCCATTGCACCACATGCTCAAAATCAGAGGGAGAGAATTGGAGAGAACTTGGTCATTTACAGCCTTTGAAGTGTTGGCATAGATGGTACTGTTGTCAGCATAAATGTCTACAAATGATCTTAAAATGTGATTTGGAGGATCATTGATGATCAGGAAAGAGTTGGGCTCAGCATGGACCCCTGAGGGACTCTGGCATTAATACTGTGAGCTTCTGATTTCTGCCCATGAACCACTACTCTTATGAACCTATCAGAGAGAAATGATTTAATAATTGAGAAAACATTTCCAGCTATACTGTAGCTGGAGATCTATTGAAGTAAACCTTTATTCCATACCCTATCAAAAGCTTTTGATATATCAAGAGCAATTGCTCTGGAAAAAAAGCCTCCATAGTGATTCGCTAATCCTGTGAGATATAAGTATTAGCACATCTGCTGTAGATCTAGCAGAATGGAAACCATATTGCGTGTTACTTCGGTGGTTGACTACTTTTCTAATTAACACATATTCCAACATCTTACTCATGATGCACAGGAGACTGATTTCTCTATATTGATAGGGAGATGGTCAATCACCTGAATTTTTAAATATGGGCCATACTGATGCGGTTTTCCAGGGTGTTGGGAAGCAATTCTCCTTAAGATAATGCTTAAATAGCTTTGTAAGTATGGGAGCTAGTTCTGGTTGAAGCTTTTTGAGCACTATAATAGGAATGCCGTCAGGGCCAGTTGCTTTAGTGGAATCAAGGTTTTTCGACTAACTTGGTAACATCATGCTCAGATGTATGTTGCGTAGCATGTTTTCAGACACAGGAGGAAATGGGGGGGGGCTGATCGCATGGGGCAGAATTAGCTGCAAAGAGTTGACAAGATTATCTTGGGTCCATTGATGATGGTTGGGATAGAGCATACGTCTATTCAGGACCCTATTTACTATTTGCCAGCTACTTTGGACTTGACGGACTGAGCATACAACTCTCTTGCATACTTTGTTACACTTTTACAGTGGTTGCTGGCAGTCTTTAAGGCGGCTTTAGTCTCACTACATCTATTACAGTGGAAGTAATGGAAATAGTCAGTTCTGTGCGCAATGGCAGCAGCACATTCTGGAGAGAACCAATATTGATGTAAGTGACAGTAACTATGGACCTCCAGTGTTTCACTGGAGGTCCATAGTTGCTGTCACTTGTTGCTGAAATGTCATTGTTTTCTTTTCTTATTTCCTGACCTTTGCTTTTTCTGGATGAACTTTTCTAAGATGGTTTAACATATTAGAAAATTATTAGTTGTTGCAAAAGGTTTTTGCTGTTTTGCCACCTCTTGATCTGACTTAGAGATTTTTCTTAGTCTTGGGATTGACATCAAAATACTCAGCAGAAACTGGTTACCATAATGGTTGATAGTTGTTAATATTTAATTAATTTTTTATATATTTAAATTATGACTGATATCTAATTAGTAATGCATATTTTGAGATAAATTATTTAAACCAGAAAAATAAGAAAAATATATGTAATGGTAGCACGGGTTAAAAATGAAGAACAGGAGGATGACTGATGGAGGATACTTTATTTTCAGTTTGCATTTGATCGCAATTCCTCAACGCGAAAACTGAAAGATGGAATAATTTTCTTTAGCAGTGATTTAAAGTACAAAATAACGTTATTTCAATAGGAAGCGAAAGAAGAGACTTTTCCATATGTTTACCTTTATTTGGCTCAAATTCAGTTGAGTCACAAAAGGCTACGTGTTAGCAGCATGCCCTGCCTGTTATTTAAAAATACTTTGTAGAGTGTGCATTTTCACTAGCAAGCAAAAAGGAGAGTTAACTTGTCTTTATTTACAATATAATTAACTTAATATTAGTATCATTTATGACAACAAAATTGGCTGATAAATCAACATTAGAAAACATGCTAATCAACTGACTAATCAGTAATCGGACGATTATCAAAGGAAAATTAATCGGTAATCAGCCAATTTGCTTAATAGTGCATCCTTAATTATTATATTCAAAGAAAGCAGAGAATACAAGTATTTCATGAAGAAAAATAATTTGGATTTTGAAAAGGTGTTAATGACAGGTGCAAAAAGTATCTTTACTTTTTACAACTATCATCATCATAAAATTAACAATGAAATTATCTTGTTGGGGTTGCTAATGTTTCATCTTTATTGATCAAAAGACATCTTCAGGATGATTTGATTGTATTTATTTTTCCCACTTATCCTCAATATATATATATATATATATATATATATATATATATTGTATATATTTGTTATTTTGATAGTTGCTCTATCGACTAGTATATGCATGATGAAGGCTGAAATGCTGTGGAAGCTGAAATAGTAAAATAATTGAAGAATACTTTTTTTGGCTATATGAACCACTCGATTTATAATAGAACACTGCAAGATGAGTTTTAAATTGATAACTCTAACCTCTCCTTTCAGCTTTTCAACTACCATGAGGGGAGGTAACTTATTTTAATTATTCCATTTTTCAGATTTCATTAACAAATTTTGATTTTTCTCATCATTTTTACTGAATTAGAAAAAGATTTTCTTTTTTTGATGCCGTGTAGTACATCTTCACCTTAACTTTTCACTTTCTCTTTTCTTTACATACATTCTAAACTGGACAATTCTTTGCCCAGGTTTGTTTGGAAAATAACGATTATATTATGCCAGCTGAAATAGCCGAGTTTCTATATCCAATATAAATATGTATATCTTAATAGCCTTGCCATTACCTACTTCACAAACTAATAAATACTGTTTTCATTTTATTACTACTTTTGAGATTTGAACCAACAGGATAGACTCTAGGAGAACCTAATGCTGCCAACTGTCTTTCCATCAACCTCTCTTTCATAATGTTGTGTGTAGACATTTTTCACAGCTCAACTCATTTGACAATGCTTATCAGTTTAACACAAACAAACATCTTCTATAGGACAGTCATGATGATTCACTTTGATTCCTATGTGTAGCAGTACCCATTCTCAATATGGTTTCATAAATATTGAACTTGATCTTTGGACCCTTTTTAATAAGTTCAAGAGTGTTGGGCACTAAAATAGTTAAAAACTCTCCAAACAGTTTACTTTTTAGAGTAAAATCACCAAAAATTGATCAAAAGTTGCTTCAATTTTTTGAGTTTTTTGCAGTTTGAATTTAATTAAAATTGGAAGTAAAAAATTTGGATCACTTTATTAAAAAAAAAAAAATGCTTCTATGGATGCAGTTCTGATTATTCTAGTAATGTTGTAGTGTTTGTGGTTTTTATTGAAGCAAGATGGCATTTTTCTTTGAAAATGTATAATTATAAAAATTAAAAAATAATGAAAGAAGAAAAATGATATAGAATTCAGGGTTAGAGTACACTTATTCATTCCCAGACTGTGATGAGCGTGCACGGTAGCACACAAAAATTGTGTGCCAGTGTATGAGTTGGGCCTACCTGTGGCGAAAAGCGAACTTGGGACCTTTCAATTTCAAAGTTTATTAATGAGCTACATCATCCTACCCTCAGCGACGATTGAGTTTTGCCCAACAGCTATAAAAAAGAAGCCCATTAGTCATTTGGGAGCTTGAAAAAGATTGCTCTGTGTTACTGCATTGTGTCGTGACATGTCAATTTGACTGTATTGTTCAGGATCATGTCTTGTCAATCAACAGTGTTGTTCAGGATCATGTCATATTGATCGACGGTGTTTGGGATTGTGTCATGTCCATCAACAGTGTTGTTCGGGATCGAGTTGTGTTGAGTCAACAGTGTTGTGCCAAATCGTCAGAAGTGTTAAGGATTGTGTGGTCGAACTTGTTCAAGATCATGCTGCCATGTGTAATCCATATATATAAAAGCGAAAATGTATGTATGTTTGTGTGTCTGCTAAAAACTTTTGACAGACACGACAAAAGTTTACAAACTTCATATCATATCGAAGCCCCATCCTTTGCTCTAAAAATATCGAAAAATTGGCGAAAAACGTTAATTTTTTCACCCTGAAATCGACAATTTTCAACAGGGAGGGGTCAACAAAAACAGTCTTCTCGTGACGACGAGTGGTTCTATGTATGCACCAGATGACGTCATGACCTGATTTACTTTAAATAGTTGAAAAACTGAAAAAAATTTCATGTACGTCACATTAGGTCAGTTGATTAGTGCGTTGGTTCATTATCTTTTGGGTTCGAATCGTGGTGTGAGATGTCTTTTCTTTTTTTTTTTTTTTTTTTTTTTTTTCGATTTTTTAAATTTAAATATTAAACCAGTGTTATTTAAGCCTTTTTTTATGTAACGTTCGTTTTTCTGTTTTTTTTTTTTTTTTTTTACTTCGCTTATCCACCCTTGACCACACACCCAAAAACACCCGGGTACCCACATATTTTTTAAATTTTAATATCGAAACAGGCTTATTTAAGCCATTTTTGACGTTTTCGTTTTTCTGTTTTCATCATTCATTTGCCTTACAGTAGTTTTTTTTTCGATGTTTTGATTACCCCCCCCCCCTCCCGCTTAATTAAAATGTTTTCTTTTTCTTACTTCGCTTATAACAATGCTTACGTCGTCGTAACGCTCGACGACTTCCGGGCACACACCTGTCAATTTGGTTCTTACTTAAATAAATTCAAACATCTTTCACTAACTCATTCTGGCCGGCTGATTTTATTTTCAAACTTCGCCTCAGGGCTTCGCCGCTAGTCTATATGTATAAAAGCAAAAATGTATGTATGTTTGCGTGTCTGCTAAAAACTTTCGACAGACACGACAAAAATTCACAAACTCTGTATCATATTGAAGCTCCATCCTTCGCACGAAAAATATTGAAAAATTGGCCAAGAAGTTAATTTTTTCACCCCAAAATCGACAATTTTCAATAGGGGTGTCAACAAAAATGGTCCTCTCATAACGACGACTGGTTCTACGCATTCGTCAGATGACGTCATGACCTGATTTAGCTTAAATACTTGAAGAACTGACTAAATTTCATGTACGTCGCGTTAGCTCAGTTGGTTAGCGTGTTATTTCATTATATAAACGTTTTGGGTTCGGATCATGGTGTGAGATGTCTTTTTTTTTCTTTTTGATTTTTTAAATTTAATTATTGAACCAGTGTTATTTAAGCCATTTTTCACGTAACGTTCGTTTTTGTTTTTTTCTTTTTACTTCGCTTATTCTTAGGTTTTAATTAGCACCCCCCACCCCCGACCGTACAAACACACACCCAAAAACATCCGGGTACCCACCGATTTTTTAAATCTTAATATCGAAACAGGCTTATTTAAGCCATTTTTCACATGTTCTTTTTTGTTTTTAGTTTTAACATTCGTTTTTCTGTTTTCTTTTTTGTTTTTTCAATTTTTACATTTAACATCATTCATTTGCCTTACGTTAGTTTTTTTTTGTGTTTTTTGTTTACTTCGCTTTAATTTACCTGACTTTTACAAGCTATTTCCGAGATATTTTTTGATTGCCGCGTAGCAGGGAAAACAGAAACTAGCTTCCAGCGCAAAACTAGGTCAAACATCACGCAACTTGATGTTGTCGCACCTGCTAATTTTGGTTTATAAACGTCAACTTAAAACACTTATCAATTCATCTGTTCCCGTGGTCGAGATGGTTAGGTCGCAGGGTTTTTTTCCATTTCCTTTCCACCTCCGCGGGGTTCAAGCTTACTCTTCTAAAACTTTTTTCTTTTACACCTCCAAACACCCGGCTAAGGTTTTTTAACAGGGTTGTTTTAATCTAACCCCCCCCCCCAACACACATCTCCAAACACCCGGGTAACGCTAGGTACCCCCGCTAGTCTATATATATAAAAGCGAAAATGTATGTATGTATGTATGTGTGTTTCTGTGGCCACTAAAAACTTTCAACAACAAAAATTAACAAACTTGGTATCATATTGAAGCTCAATCCTTCGCCCGAACAATAATGAAAAATTGGCCAAAAACGTTAATTTTTTCACCCTGAAATCAACAATTTTCTAGAGGAGGGGGGGTCAATAAAAACCGTCCTCTCATGACGACGACCAGTTCTACGCATGCGTCAGATGACGTCATGACCTGATTTAGTTGAAGAACTGACTGAATTTCATGTATGTTGTGTTAGTTCAGTTGGTTAGAGCGTTGGTTCATTATCTAAACGTTTTGGGTTCAAATCGTGGTATGTCTTTTTTTTTTCTTTTTTTTTTAAATTTAAATATTGAACCAGTGTTATTTAATCTATTTTTCACGTAACGTTCGTTTTTCTGTTTTTTTTTTTTTGTTCTTTTTTTACTTCGCTTATTCTTAGGTTTTCATTAACACCCCTGACCGACCACAAACACCCAAAAACACCCGGGTACCCACATATTTTTTAAATTTTAATATTGAAACAGGCTTATTTAAGCCATTTTTCACATGTTTTTTTTAACGTTCGTTTTTCTGTTTTCTTTTTTGTTTTTGTTTTTGTTTTCTCGATTTTTACATTTAACATCGTTCGTTTGCCTTACGTTAGTTTTGTTGTGTTTTTTTTTTTTTCAATGTTTTAGGTTAGATTTGTCAGAATTAAAATGTAACAAATTCAATTATGGCTTTTATTTTTAAAGGATTATTGTGAAAATAAACATGAATTTATATGGATCAGCATCATTACTGAATCCAGTCTGTTCATGCTTAGTTCTGGTTGGTTTTAGAATCCAACAGTTATAAAGGCACTATGTTTTAGTTGCCAACATCCATAGTGAAAGTGATGTTATAAAATTGACAGGATTTAAACTTAGCAGGTCATCCAGGACATCAGTCCGCCTCAGTATGCTTCATGGCTGCTACCTATTAGTTTAAACTTATGTAAATTATTTTTAAAATGTTGCAAAAACCAACAGTAATGCATTTAAATGCATAAATATATATATATATATATTGTTACTAGCGGAGGGGGGGAGGTTGGTTACCCGATCGTAAAATAATTGGATAGCATCAGTGAAACCAAAAGCAAAATTTTGTAAGTAATAAAATTTTTTTAAAAATTAACCCATGCTGGGCGCAAACTCGTATACAACTTAAGTTAGTAAGCAAACGTATTATCAATGGCCCAGGAGGACACGGATGTTATAATGTCGCAAATTTAGCTTTTAAAAATGGAAGAACATAACAATGGTTCGCGTATGCATCATTTGCAAACCAGATTGAAAGCAAGATTTTTATCTGACCCGAAACAATTGAAGATATTTTCCAATTTTTTTATATTTTTTGTCCTAGGGATTGTTCTTTCTAATGATACCATTTTCATACCTGTGTGATGCAGATAAGTTTTTAGCGGACATACGAACACATATACACACACATGTTTGCTCTTTATATAATAGACTGGGGGAAGGGCACCCAGCATTGCCCGGTTGTAAAATATGGTTAAATATGATTTTTTTTTTTTTTTTTTTTTTTAAATGGGACTTGAGTACTATCTTATTGTGTTATTAAAAGAAAAAAAAATACTGCGTGGTGGGTACGCATAAGAAAGATAAGAATTTTAAAAGAAAAAATGCCTTATGGTGGACATGAACTTGCTAAACTTAAGTTCATAAGCGAACACTATGGATTGGACAAGACATCACACACGTTATCGCGTTGCAAATTTAGTTTTTTAAAATGAAACAACAAATTGACTGTTTGCACATGCACGATTAACAAACAGCGTCGAAACAAGACCGTCTTAAAAGACAAGATGGCCGGTGGGCAAAAATAATTTAATCTGCTGACGTCATCACGGATAGTCCTTACCGGTAGTCACCGGTAGGCACTCGTAACGTCTTGGAGTTGGTGTAATATTTCTTTTTTTATTAAAATGCCTTCACGGTGCATCGTTCCAAATTGCTGAGGAAATTATCGTAAAGGACCAAAAAGTGACAGTATTTTCATTTCCGAAAGATAAAGAATTATAATACAGTAAAAAAAAAAAAAAGATTTTACACCATCTCCATTCAGCAAAGTAAGTTTTAACGTGCTTCCCCCCCCCCCTGTATTTAACACGATGTAACTATAATTTAATTCAATATTATCATCCTAAATTTTTTACCATTCAAAAGAAGAAGCTTCAAATAAATTGCTAATATTAAAAAAAAATTTTTTTACAGCATACAAAACTAATGAAAATGCGAGACAATATCGATTCTTTAAAACACGTGTTTTAAAAATCTAGCAAAAATTAATTTTCCTGAAATTTTTCAATATTTAAAAATAAATTATGCCGGCTGATAAAATTTAAAAACTTTTTTTTAAAGCTAGAAAGATAAAATTTAAAAATACTTATATATATATATATATATATATATGAAACTAAACTAAAAAAAAAAAAAAAAACGCGCGTTCACTCGTGGTCTTTTCATTTCATTAACGTAATTGGGTTTGTATTACTGTACACATAGATTCGAAAAAGTTGTCAAAAAACAAATATATAACAAATAAATGTTATCAAAGGCAAGATAAGTTACTTTTCTACCAAATATTTTTCGTGTTTTTATTCAATGTAACATGTTTATTCAGCTCGAAAAACATAGTGTTTACCGATGTATTCGAAAATTCAAGATGGCGTCTGATTCTCTCGTTAACACGGTAAGTTTGGGATAAGGTGTTATATATAAAAAACTATACAACATACTATTAAAAACCCGCCGAATATATGTCAACCTATGTCACGGTAACATATATTGAGCAAGTTTTTAACAGTATTTTATCCGGTTTTGTATTTATAACACCTTTTCCCAAACTTACCGTGTTAAAGAGAGAATCAGACGCCATCTGGAATTTTCGAATACATCGGTAAACACTGTGTGGTTTTCGATCTGAATAAACATGTTACATTGAATAAAAACACGAAAAATATATCCAGTTTGGTAGAAAAGTAACGGGTTTGTATTACTGTACACATAGATTCGAAAAAGTTGTCAAAAAACAAATATATAACAAATAAATGTTATCAAAGGCAAGATAAGTTACTTTTCGACCAAACTGGATATATTTTTCGTGTTTTTATTCAATGTAACATGTTTATTCAGCTCGAAAATCATACAGTGTTTACCGATGTATTGGAACATTCAAGATGGCGTCTGATTCTAAGTGTGGGAAAAGATGTTATAAATAAAAAACCGGATAAAATACTGTTAAAAACTCGCTCAATATATGTTACCGTGACATAGGTTCACATATATTCGGCGGGTTTTTAATAGTATTTTGAATAGTTTTTTATTTATAACACCTTTTTCCAAACTTACGGTGTTAAAGAGGGTGTGAGACGCCATCTTGAATTTTCGAATACATCGGTAAACACTGTATGTTTTTCGAGCTGAATAAACATGTTACATTGAATAAAAACACAAAAAATATATCGAGTTTGGCAGAAAAGTAACTTATCTTGCCTTTGATAACATTTATTTGTTATATATTTGTTTTTTGACAACTTTTTCGAATCTATGTGTACAGTAATACAAACCCACGTATTTTAACAAACTGAAAATATGGATATAAAAAAATGATTTTGCATGTTATTTTTGTTATGTGGTGAAATAATCTTAAATAACAAACATGATTTTTTCTTTAGGTTAATTATTTTTTACTGTGCAATATTTCATGAATTTATTAAAAATATTGTTTTTGATTTTGAAAAAATATTGTGGTTCATTTTGATTAAAAAAATATTCATTTTGATTAAAAAATATTCATTTTGATTTAAAAAAAAGTTTAATTTTAATATTTGTTTATTGTCTTAACTCATATCAAATGTTTTTCTTGTGTTCTGCTTCAAATATTCATAATCTTACATGCATAATTTTCATTTAATTATATTAAATAAACTTCAAGTTTATTTCAAATCAAATCGTGTTCCTTCACTTTTTAAAATGTAATTTATAAGTAATTAAAGAACGCATTCTAATCTTTAAAATCTATAATACAACGAAATATTCAATTGCTAATATACTTAAACAAATAACTTGTTTTTTTTTTTATTATTTTTTTATTATTAATATTAGATGAGTTTCAGTATAAATCATCGTGTTCTTTATTTCTTTATTTTAATCCAATTTTGAAGTTTTGTAACGCTGTCTGTAAAAATTTCTGTTCATTATTGACAGTCTAAGAGTTCCACATATCTTGCTTGTTAGGACCTCGGCGATGACGTCATTTTTTCAGCTGGCCGGCCATCTTTATAACGAAGGCCACGGTCGAAACCACTATTTTTATCTGTCGCCCCTCCTCTTCAAATGCTGGTGCTACCAGATCAGGCTGCCTATTGGCTTCCTGAGATGAAACGCACCTACATCGATTTCTGTTTTTGTTTTGTATTCTCTTTTGTAAAACTTAATTATGTTCTACAAAAACAAAATAAAAACAACAGCCCCCCCTCCCCTTCCCCCCTCCTTTTTTCCTTCTCTACTTCCCGGTTGACCCTGTCGGCAGGGCATTAGAATACGCCGACTGCCCCCCTGCAGAGGGTAAAAGTCCCTCAACGGGGCTACCTGTTGGCCGTGGGTGGCAACCCGTGATGCCTAGGAAAAGGATCCTGGTGGCTGAGCAACAAATGCCTAGGGAAAATAAAGGTACCTGTAGCAACACTCTACTTTGGCCTTGTACTAGGCTAGACGGGCGGTTGGAGAGGCCCGATCCAACCAATCGGCTAGTCATGTCAAGCCCTAACACTTACACTGAAAATGTCAATTATAACATCTAAATAAAATTTAAAAAAAAAAAAACTTAATCCAAAGATAATACATTTCATTACTACAAACATAGACAAACCAGTTAAGTGTTAGAAGGCGATGGCAAGGGCCAATCAATTGATGAGACAAAAACCACACAACTGCTCCCTAACGAACGTTTCTATCAAACTGGGAAAGAAGAAACTAAAGGAGGAAACAGGAAATGATGGAACAAACTCAATCAATTGAGTATATCTCTTTTGTATCCCTGGGATGAAAGGGCGAATGGGTTTCCCCCCTAACATCTCCCAATTTCGGGCTCCGAGGAGGGTGGGGAGCAAGAGAGATGAAAATCTAAACAAACTTCTATGGATATAATAAACCCAAACAAAAAACCCAGAAATCAAAAAAATACTACAAAATCGAAAAGAACCCACTCTGACGTAACCAGCTCAGACAGTGAACAAGAATATAACTATGAAATAATTGATAAAGAAAAATATCCAAGATTCATAGTAATCGAAACCTTGGAAGGAAAAAAGATCAGCGATCTATCTCCATTCCTAATTGAAAAAATTCTGTCTCAAAACAGCAACCCAAAAACAGCAAAAAAAATGAAAAATGGCAATCTACTTGTCACAGTCGACAACTATAAAGACGCAAAAAACATCTTAGAGATGGAAAAATTCCATATCTATAAATGCAAAAGTTATGCTCACGAAAGACTAAACACATTAAAAGGTGTTATAGAAAGCCATGAATTAAGCTTGGCTACAGCAGAAGAAATAGAAAATGCCCTAAGAAAACAGGGAGTAATCGATCACGTCCGAATAAACATAAAAAGGAATGGTCAAACCATACCTACAAAAACCTACGTACTAACTTTCAATACACCAAAAATTCCCAAAGAAATAAAAATCGGATACACAATAGAAAAAGTAGAACAATATATACCAGCCCCTCTGAGATGTTATAAGTGTCATAAATATGGACATAGCAGAGAAGCATGCAAAGGACAGAAAATATGTGGAAAATGTGGCTTAAAAGAACCTAACCACACTGAAAGTGAATGCCCAAACGAAACAAAATGCCCAAATTGCCAAGAAAAACACCCAGCATACTCTAAAATATGCAAAATGTACACAAAAGAAAAAGAAATAGCCGAAATAAAATACAAACAAAATGTGCCCTTTCCTGAAGCAAGGAAAATAGCAAGCTCTCGAGAAAAAATAAACACTTACGCAGACATTACAAAAACTCAGTCAAATGATCTAAAACAAGTCCCAAAGAACAAAAAAGAACCCGAACAACAAAAACCACAAATAAACCGTGAAAGATCCAAATCACGTACAAGGACAAAAGCAGAAGATAAAAACACAATATCTGGAAAGATGGAAACAGAACGGGAAAACACAAATCCTCTTTCCAAAAACCAAAGTAAACAAAAAACAGAGACAATATTAATCGAAAATGAAAACAAATTTGAATTGATTGAAATCGAGTCACAGGAAAAAATCTAGCTCCAAAAACAGACCTGATCAGGAAGAGAAAATGGAGACTGAGGAACCAAGCAGTTCAAGTAAACACAAAACAAAAACCACTCAAAACACAACAAACCAATAGAATAATAGATATAAAAACCTAAACAAAAACCAAACAGAAAAAAAAAGAGGAAAAAATTAATAAATAAACGAACTTATGGAAATGAATAAAAACATCATACAGTGGAACTGCAGAGGCATAAAACCAAACTACGAAGAAATCAAACATATAATAGCACAATATGACCCCAGCATAATCGGCCTACAGGAAACTCTTCTAAAAGAAACGGACACCATCAACTTTAAAGGATACCACATCTACAATCAAACAAACAGATCACAAGCAGATAATCGACCCACAGGTGGCACTTCAATTATAATAAAAAAACAGATACCACATATAAAATTACAACTCCAAACAAGCCTTCAAACAATAGCAATTAAAGTTACACTTCACCGACCAATAACCATTTGTTCAATATACATTCCACCTAAACATAAACTAAACAAAACCGAAATTGAAGATCTCATAACACAACTCCCCATACCTTTTATATTAATGGGGGACTTCAACGCCCATAACAAAATGTGGGGAAGTGAGAATATTAATCAAAATGGGAAAACCATTGAATCATTACTGGAATCACCCGAAGTAACTATATTTAATGACAAAACACACACATACCTTCACCCAGGCACAGGAACGACATCAGCTATCGACCTAACACTATGCTCCCCCACAATATTTATGGACTTCCAATGGGAGGTACATAACGACCAGTGTGGCAGCGATCACTTCCCAATTTTTCTCAAAACCCAAGAACCTACAACAGAAGAATCAAAACCAAAATGGCAAATTAATAAAGCTAACTGGACTGAATTTAGCAAACTTTGCACAAATCTAATTAATCAAGAAATAGTTAACAAACCAGATCCTATGTTAGCTTTCACCAATACACTAAACGAAATAGCAACCAAGACAATCCCAAAATCTTCCACCAAACCACACCCAAAACGCCATGGTTCACAATAGAATGTAAGCAAGCAATAACCAACAGGAAAAAAATGCTAAAACACTTCAAACAACATCCTACAAAACCCAACCTTCAAAAATACCTACAAGCACGAGCAAAAGCACGCTATATTATAAAAAAAGAAAAAAAGAAACCTGGCAAAACTATATTTCCAAATTGAACAACAACACGCCATCAAAAAAAACATGGGAAATAATAAGAAAAATAACTGGAAAAAAACTTGGAACACCAATAAATAATATAAATACACCAAATGGTAGACAAACTATAGACAAAAAAGAAATAGCAAACATAATCGCAAATGAATTCAGCCAAAACTCGTCATCCAACCACTACTCCCCCAAATTCCAAAAATACAAAAACAACGCAGAAAAAGAAAAACTCAATTTCACATCCAATAACAAAGAATACTATAACACCTCTTTCACTATAACAGAACTAAAAAATGCAATTCATAAAAGTAAAGATACAGCTACTGGTCCAGACGACATCCACTATCAATTTCTAAAACACATGCCAGACACATCTCTCAACATTCTCTTACAGATAATTAACAAAATATGGTGGACTAACAATTTTCCAAAACACTGGCTCGACTCCAATATCATCCCAATTCCTAAAGCAGGAAAAGATCACTCCAACCCTACCAATTATCGTCCTATCACCTTAACAAGCTGTATATGCAAAACAACAGAAAGGATGGTCAATACAAGACTAATGTGGCATTTAGAAAAATATAACCTCATTTCTACATACCAAAGCGGATTTAGACAAAATCAAGGTACTAATGACCAACTTATTCGGCTAGAAACATATATTCGTAACGGTCTAATAAGAAACCACCACGTGGTCTCAATCTTTTTTGATATCGAAAAGGCGTATGACACCACGTGGAGATATGGAATCTTGAAAGATATTCATAATATGGGAATCAGAGGAAACCTAGCAAAATTTATCCAAGAATTCCTATTTCACAGAACATTTAAAGTATGCTTAGGAAATACAACATCAGATCAACACACACAAGAAACAGGGGTACCACAGGGTAGCGTACTATCTGCCACCCTTTTTCTAATTAAAATCAACAGTATAATGGAAAATGTTAACATGGGATTCGAAAAAACACTATTTGTTGATGACTTTTCAATAACTTACTCATCACCAAATATGCCAACTATTGAAAGACAAATGCAACATTGCCTTAACAAAATAAACCTTTGGGTTAACCAAAATGGATTTAAAATGTCCAAAAGCAAAACCACATGTATCCACTTTTGTAGGAAACGAAAATACCACCTTGACCCACAGCTCAAACTAGATGGACAACCAATACCAGTAGTACAACACACCAAATTTCTAGGGATCATTTTAGACAACAAACTAAACTTCAAGGAGCACATTAACAAATTAAAACAAAAATGCTTAAAAGCAATAAATATCTTAAAAATAGTATCAAAACTAGATTGGGGAGCAGATCAAGCTACAATGCTCAAAATATATCGCTCACATATCAGATCCAAACTGGATTATGGTTGTGCCATATACAGCTCTACTTACAAATCCTACAAAAACAAACTACTAACAATACAGAATCAAAGTTTAAGACTCAGCCTGGGAGCCTACCGAACTTCTCCAATGGAAAGCCTTCATGTAGAAGCCCAAGAACTACCCCTGCACTTAAGATGGAAAAAACTAGCATTACAATACGCAACAAAACTACAAACCAACCCCGAAAACCCAACATACAAAACTACCTTCAACTTACAATGTACAAACTCTTATTCAAGGAAACCAAAAAGTATACCCTCCTTTGGACACAGAATTAAAGAAATAATACATCAAATCAATGAAAACCCCGACAATATAATTACTCAGAAAACAAACGACAGACCCCCATGGACATTACACAAACCAGAAACCGACATAACACTTACTACTTACAAGAAAAACATTACAAATAATATAACAAACAGAAGCAACTTTGGAGAACTAAGAGAAAAATATGCAGAATACATAGAAATATACACCGATGGGTCTAAAACTATAAACGGAACAAGTGCAGCATGCACAGACGGACAAAATCAATATCAAAATAGACTGCCCAACGAGGCTTCAATATATACAGCCGAACTGCAGGCCATCAAAATAGCTCTCAAACACATCAAAGACATCAACGAACAAAAAGCCATAATATATACAGACTCACTATCCTGTATCATGGCCCTTGAAGTAAAATCTAAACATCCTTTTATCACAGAAATTATACAAGAATACAATGAAATAACCGAAAAAAACAATAAAAAAATTATAATAGCCTGGATACCAAGTCATGTCGCCATTCCAGGAAATGAAAAAGCAGACAAACTGGCTAAAGAAGCCACAAACCACCAAATGGAAAAAATTAAAATACCACACACAGACCTAAAAAGAAAAAATCAACGAATATATAGAAAACATGTGGCAAGAGGAATGGAACAAATGCACTGCAAACAAATTGCATGAACACCAACCAATAATTAAAAACGAAAAACAAAAAATTTTTAAAGGAAGAAGAGAAGAAATTGTACTAAACCGAATAAGAATCGGACATACAAAATTAACTCATTCCTACCTAATCAAAGCGGAGGAAACACCAAATTGCACACTCTGCAATCAACAACTAACAATTAAACATCTACTGACAGAATGTAGAAAACACAAACACACTCAGAAGAAATATTTTAAAACAACAAACATTAGAAAAGTGTTCCAGGAAGTGGAACCCCAACAAATCATAAACTATTTAAAAGAAACAAATGTATTCAAACTCCTATAAAGCAAACAAGTAAAATTCAGTTTAGAAAAACAAATCTCTTACAACTAAAACAATTTTTCAGAAAACCTAAAACATCTTGCTTCAAAAGATAAACTTTTTCAAGAAACTTAAAAAAATTTTACAAGAAACTGAAAATCTATTATACCAACAAAACTTTTTTGGCATTAAATGACTCTTAGAGGTTGAAATGCCGTTAAACAAATACACTCACTCACTCACTCCTCTTCAAATGAAATATTTCTACATAAAATAATTGACTAATTTTTCAATATTATTGTCCCAGAGATCGCTTTTCTAACGCTATCAGGTTAATGCCGGTTCGATACGAATGACAAGTTTTTAGCAGATATACAACCATACAAATAACTGAGGTTTATCTATAAATATAAAAGCGAAAATGTATGTATGTATGTGTGTTCGCTTTTTTCAGAGAAGCGGTCGGTTGCTTCACAACTTTTTAAAACTTTTTATATCACATATAAATCATAATATCTCAGTTAATAATGAAGCTCGCCTGTCTATTTAATTTGCTCGATTTCGGGAAGATAAATATTCAACATTTGTCACTCACCGCATGTGGGTTAGTCTTTTTCCTATAACATCTTGGGAAAATACTATCCCGCAATCAAGCTTGACCTCATTAACTCATTAAAACGGGCACCTGCCAAATCCAAGTAATTAAATAAATTCAACCGTGTTTCCATTAGCATCTCGCGATGGGGCAATGGTTAACGTCGCACTTTTTTTTTCCCCACACTTTAATTTACAACTTTGCCTCAACGGTTCGGGTTCAATCCTCATACTTACCTACCAAAACACTTTTTTTTTTTTTTTTTTTTTTTTTCCCCCCCGAGTTTTCACACCTCCAAACACCTGGGCAACGCCGGGTACCCCTCGCTAGTATAATAAAAGATGAAAGTGAATCTTTGTTATAATAATGAAGAAGAACGGTTTGTAACAATTATATAAAAAAGAATAAAATAAACAGAAAGGTCCCTTAAGGTTTGATATATTAAACCTGCAGAAGGAAAAGGTGAAAGCTGTCCAAGACTCATAAATTGTAAAGTAGGCAAAGGAAAACAGAAAAGCAAACAAAATTTTGAAACAAACTTTATAAACTAAAGGGAAAAAATCAGAGAGCAAAACAACTTATGGCTACAGGAAAATTTGTCAGTATTTAAATATGCCAAAGGAAGATGTATAAATAGAAAAAAAATAAAATAAAAAGATGTTTGTCAGTATGTGTAAAAGAGAAGGAAAGAAAAAGAAGGTAAAGTCACAGTTCCTTTCTTTTTATGCATGTGGAGTTTTAACTATTTTTTCTTCGATCTCGGTTACGCCTCCTTTTATTCGATTTGTTGTGTTCGAAATTTCTCTGATTTTTGCCATCCAATGTTGCAGCAAATTACATACATAATCTAATTTTGGGATGATGTGACACATATATATATATGTATATATATATATATATATATATATATATATATATATATACACACATTTTTTATTATTTATTCAAAGGTAAACAGTTACATTTGGTCACTACAAACTGCCATCTGTTTTAGTCAATGAGACTTCATCAAGCAACCCTGAACCATTCAACACTATAGAAAAAAAGAAAAAAACAGAGCTCTTCCAAAAAAAAAAAAAAAAGATTACAAAAGTTGTGAACTCTCTAAAAACGGGATAAAAATGGAGAAATTGTATTTCAACCTTTCACAGCTGGATTTATAGACAGAATAAATTTGAAATTAATAAAGTGGGGTGTATTTTACCAGAAGAGTAGGTTGTGTTAGTGGGTGGGGGGGAGTTAAACTAATTTTTGCATGTCGAAAAAAGGGATTACAAATGTATTCATTGACCCAACAAATCACATGTCAGAAAAAGTTGAAGGGTTAAGGAGGGAAAGAGAGTTTAATAAAGCAAGAAATAAAGAAAAGTGAAATATAGTTCATAACAAATTGAATATGGTGGAAAGCGGGAGATAAAAAAAAAAGGAAAAAACAAAAACTGGAGCCCTATCTCTATGATGAAGAAAGAGTAAAACGCTAAGCGTTTATAGACTCATACATACATATTCACAACGACACATATCTATATACATACATATACATTCTGCACAAAATCTTTAATAAAAATACTGTCAAATTTAGCTATAGTTGTAATGATAATTTAGAAAGAATAATCAAAATATTGAATGGTCTTAATAAAAATACACCTAAATAACTAAATCATGCAATTGTACGAGAAAGTCTGAATGCCCCCTTAAAGGAAACTGCCTAGTAACCTCAGTTGTTTACAAAGGTACCATTTCTACAAAAGAAAACCCAGATAACAAAAAATATTATATTGGCATGGCAAGTAACATATTCAAGGAAAGAAACAGGACAAATGCTTCCTTGAAAATCCAAACTATACAGACAGAACATCACTATCTAAATACTTTAATGGATTAATTGAACAGAGATTGTCACTAATTGTAAATTGGAATGTCCTTAAGAGAGCAAACATCTGTTCGTTTATAAATTCACCTTGCTACCCATGCCTTAATGAGAAACTATATATTACAACATTTAGGGAGAGGGATAAGCTCCTAAATAAAAAAAAAATATGAAAACTCTATCAATTGCAAACACTATAAAAAACACCTTTGTAACCTAAATTTAATCTGAAGATTTAAATAGTACTTGAATAGATAATGTATAACCTAATATACCATGTGCATACTCTCAATTCTTATTCTCTTCGTATGTTTGAATGACACTTATCTTCTGCTACCCATATACTTCATCTCTTTTACTTCATCCATGATTTGCCTATACTATCTACTCTTCTATACACACTTATATAACCATAAATAACTATATTTTTATTTCGGACTCCTTCATATTTGTCATGTATATGTATGCTACTGCTCTATCTTATATCTTACTATAAAAGTACCCATCATTGACTTTTTTTTTTACACAGTGGTCACCACTTATCAAGGCCCGGAAGCCACTCAGGGATAAGGGTTATTGCAAGTACATTACGTTAGTGTGGAGATTTGATGAAGTGTTTACTTAAGGGGGCGGTTCATTAGGAATTTGTTAACGTTGGACTTGAACACATCCAAGTTGTAGTCAGGTGGGAAGCAGGCAGACGGAACAGAGTTTCACAGGCGTGCAGTTCTAAGAAAGAAGCTTTGTTCATGGAATCCACGTTTTGATTTAGGCACAGATAAAGAGTGGGGGAGATTTTTGACAGTGGATTCAGCTAGACTGGTGTTTTTTGTGAAAGATTGGCGTTCAGATGAGCACCTGCCATGGAAATAACGATAAAACAAGGATAGGCTCGCAACGTCTCTTCTGTGGGAGAGAGGTTGCAGGGAAGAGAAAAGGGCATCCCCCACTAAGCCACAAAGTCTATTGTGTACTCTGTCAAGGCAGGATAGGCTGTTTTTAGCAGCAGATACAAATGATGTAAGGATGTGATTTGGAAGATCATTAATGTAGGTCAGGAAGAGAGTTGGGCCCAGGATTGACCCCTGAGGGACTCCAGCATTAATACTGCAGGCCTCTGATTTTTGTCCATCAACCACTACTCTTATGAGCCTATCAGAGAGAAATGATTTAATGATAGATAGAATATTTCCAGTTATACCGTAGCTGGAAATCTTGTGAAGTAGACCCTTATGACTGGGTTCAAAAACAGCCTGCCGAAAATGGACTCTGATTTATGAAAGTATGATAGGTTATGAAAAGGAAGGTTTGTAAAGAGATAGCTTCAAATTTAGGGGTATCAAAACCAAAGCAAAATATGATGAAAGTAAAAATTAAATAGATAAACGCCATAATTTATTATACCATACCTGTTCACACTGAAACACTTATCACAATATTCTGTGGATCTATATTATTTTTATCTGACTTTAGCTCCTCGTTCGATAACATGAATTTATCCATAAAGAGATTCATTATTGCTGTAGCTGTGCCATTTTAAATGAGTGTTTAGAGTTTGAAAAATCAGTGCTTGTGCATCTATGTTACGATGCTATTTTTAATAGTATTTTCAAATTAAATTTAATTTTTATGAATTTTTTGTTTATTAAATTCTTAGGTGAAAGTACAGAATAGTTACAACACAACCTCTAGGTGTATCAGAATTTTTGTAGGAATTTTTGACACCCCTAACACGAAACTGCGAATAAATAGATATTAAAAAAAAAAAATAGCTGATGAAGAAGTATTAAAATATATCAATCAAAAACTCGTGTATTTCATTAAAAGAATTTTTTTAAAATCAATGAAGCGGATTTTTTGTACTAGGGGAAGAACGTATAAGTGAATGTGCGTTTCTTTTTTAACTACGGAGGATGAAAAATACTAATTTTGGTTAACACACGCAATAAAAAGAGACATTATTTATGCCCTTGGATGAAACCATGCGGAAATTTTATAGCAAGCCCCACTCTCCCCAATGGTTTACTTTGACTTGCGCAACTGCTATTGCTCAAAGGCAGCATGCATGCCGCAGATTTAACCGACATAAGTCCAGTTCAAACAAACAGAAGTATATAGAGGCTAGAAGTAACGCTAAGAAAGAAATAGCGACAGCTAAGAGAGAATTTACTGAAACCACTAAAAAACGCATTGAAGCACAAAAATTAGGAAATCGTGACTTCTGGAAAATCTACAACAGTGTAGTAAATAATGGGCAATCAACAATTCCCCCACTAACCAACAATCACGAGGTTGTCTCCTCAGCAACCAACAAGGCTAACATGCTTGCCAGTCGGTTTGCCTCAAACTCCACACTGGACCCTTCCAACCACCTCCTGCCTGACTTTCCTTTGCGGACAGACGCCACGCTAGACGATCTAAAAATCACCCCTGCTCAGATGCATGCTGTCGTAAAAAACCTTGACACTTCAAAAGCATGTGGACCTGATCTCATCCCAACTGTGCTATTAAAAAAGTGCTCAGCCGAAGTAGCTCCAGTTCTCTCCAAACTCTATAACAAATGCCTTAATAAATCATGCTTTCCGGGCTGTTGGAAAACTGCTTCTGTGGTACTAGTATTCAAAAATTCTGGCGAAAGAACTGACCCATCAAATTATCGCCCCATTAGCCTCCTCCCACTTTTTGCCAAAATATTTGAGACCATAATTAACCATGCTCTAGTCCGGCACCTTACAGATGCTAAACAATATGGATTTAGACAAGCCTGTTCCACAGCTGACATCCTCACTGTAATCTCTGAATGTATATACCATTCACTGGACAAAGCGGGGGAGAGCAGAGCGGTAGCTCTAGATATATCTAAGGCTTTTGACAGGGTATGGCACAAGGGCCTCCTCAGGAAAATTAAATGATACGGTATCACTGGTAGAATACTTAGCATAATTGAAACCTTCTTAGACAAGAGAAAAATCCAGGTTGTCCTCGACGGTCGAACATCTAAACAGTGTGATATAAATGCGGGAGTGCCTCAGGGGTCTATTCTTGGACCTCTATTGTTCCTGATATTTATTAATGACCTCCCCAACAAAACTGCCTCTGAGATGGGTATATATGCTGATGACACTACACTCTATAACAGGCATGACAGGAAACAAATGAACACATATCTAAAGAAATGGCAAAAACACTAGAGGATGACCTCCAATCTGTAGTGGAATGGGGACATAAATGAATGGTCACATTCAATGCTGCCAAGACTAAACTGGTTTCCTTCAAAAATTACAAGAAACCTTCTCTGCCACCAAAAGCAATGGCCAATGACTCCCTGTCTGAGAGTACATCTTTCAAACTGCTTCCCTAACTGTACTGACATGCAGAAGTTCAAATATAACGTGAACCGACATCTTGCTGCCCAAATCCCAACATAGTGCCCCAGTAGTTGCTGCCCCTGATAGTAGCCCCCTACACCAAAGTGGCGATGTGCCTTGTTTGGGGTGTAAATGTAATAAAAAAAATAAATAAATAAAAGATGGCAGAAATTAATAACACAATACGCGATAAAACTACAAAGTGATCCAAACAACCCAACACACGAAAAAACCTTCAACCTACAATATACAAACTTTTATACCAACAAACCAAAAAACATACCTTCTTTCGGATATCGCATCAAAGAAAATATTAACTCAAATTAACGAAACCCCTAATAACATAGTCACACACACAGTAAGCAACAAACCACCATGGACTTTGAAAGATCCAAGCACTGATCTGACTCTTACTAAATACCAAAAAAACAATACCAACAACTTAATAAATAAAAGCCACTTCGGCGAACTCAAAGAAATATACACTGATGGAGCCAAAACAAAAAAAGGAATATGTGCGGCATGGACAGAACCATCTCCAAATAAGACTTCCCATCGACACATCAATATACACAGCAGAACTACAAGCAATCAAAATGGGACTTGAATTAAGAACGATAATAAGAAAAAATTCATTATATATACCGATTCTTTGTCATGCATCTTAGCTCTAAGAGGAGAAGAACTAGAGCATCCTTATATATTAGATATAATGAACAAATACAATGAAATTATTGAAAAAGGAAAAGAAATAATCTTAGCCTGGATACCAAGTCATGTTGGTATTCCAGGCAATGAAGAAATTGACAAATCGGCCAAAGAAGCCATTAGCAAAAATATAAC
This sequence comes from Euprymna scolopes, assembly GCF_053919585.1. NCBI lineage: Eukaryota > Metazoa > Mollusca > Cephalopoda > Sepiida > Sepiolidae > Euprymna > Euprymna scolopes. The sequence goes on along the minus strand of NC_136517.1, from coordinate 66,281,187 downwards.
AAACATCAAAATACCATACACATATTTCAGCAGAAAAATAAGGGAATATAACAAAAATAAATGGCAAACAGAATGGGACACATATACCCAAAACAAACTACACGAGCACCAACCCATAATAAAACACAAAAACAAAACAACAATAAAAGGACGAAGAGAAAATATCGTTCTTAACAGAATCAGAATCGAACATACCAAATTAACACACTCTTACCTAATCGAAGCAACAGAAAAACCAAAATGAACTTTCTGCGACAAACAGATGACAAAATATTAACAGAATGTCAAAAATATGAAACTATCAGAAATAAATATTATACAGTAAACGAAATTAAAGAATTGTTTCACAAAATCATCAAATACTTTTTTAAAAAATACAACTCTTCAAATCACTTTAAACCATAAAAACTAAAAAAATTTTAAAAATACATAACTCTGACAATAAGAAAAACAAAAAACAACAAAAACTATCTCAACTAAATACATAGCTTGGCATTAAATGACCCACAATGGTTGATATGCCGTGAAGTCCCACTAAACCAACCAACCTGCAAAATCTAAATGAATCCTAGACCAAGGTTGGTCCGGTTTTGCCCACGATCCGAATTGAGTCTAAGGAGCTTTCATAGCTAATGCGCATCCTCTACACTCCTTAATTTTTCCTTCTATATTCTTATCCATGTTTGGCCAATAAACGAAAGAGCACATAAGGCTTTTCATTCTTGATATGCCTGGATGTCCTACATGGAATTCCTTGAGCATTCTTTTCTGTAATGTCGCAGGAATTACGACCTTGTCGCTATATAACAGAATGTTATCGCAAATTGAATAAATTTCTTCATCTTGTTCGTTATTGTTGAGCCTTTCTTTCATGCGTATGATAAATTTGTCCACCTCTGCTTTACTCTTAATCTCATCAAGCGTTACTGGAAGTTCTCTTATTGTGTCATATGATGTATTTTTTACTTCAACTTCCGCTTGAATGGCTGCTATTACCATATCCTCCAATAGTTCTTAGGTATTAACCTCGATAACCCATCTGCATGACCAAATTTTTTAGATGGTACATACTCCATTTGAAAATTGTAATTCAGAAGTATGGTACCCCATCTTTAGAGTTTATTTGCCGTATGTTGTGGTAGTCCCTTTTTTGATCTGAAAATTGTTAATAATGGTGTTTGTAACAGAAATTGCCTACCATGCAGAAAATGAAGTTTCTTTACCACGAATATAATGCTTAGTGCCTCGTTTTCAATTTATGAATAGTTCTTTTCGGCTGGCAAAAGTGATCGGGATGAATGTGCTATGGGTTTCACTTATCCATCATCCATTTTGTGTAAAATGCATGCTCCTATGCCATAGGAGCTGGCGTCACTTGCAACTATAATCCCACGCTTGGGATTATAATGTGCCAGAAACAAGTCAGACGTTAAAGTCTCTTTAATTTCCCAAAATGCTTCTTCACACTCCAGACCCATTTGTTGTCTTTCCTTAACAGTTCATTTAAAGGCGACCTTAGTTCATGCATATTTGGCACAAATACATTGTAGTAATTTGCCAAACCTAAGAAACTTTGTAAAGACGCGATATTTTCTGGAGCAGGCATATTCTTTATTGCACTCAATCTATCTGAATCCAGCCTTCTTCCATGTTTATCGATGATTTGCCCCAAGTATTTTATTTTCTCCATGAAAAATTTACATTACTTTAAATCCATAATCCTAGATCCTTTTGAATACTTGGTTTACATGAGCTTTGTGTTGTTCTTTGCTAGCGCTTTTCATTAACACATCGTCCAGGTACCCTACTGCAAAATCCAACCCATTTAACATAATGTCCATAATTTGCTGAAAAATTGCAGAGGCGACTTTGACCCCAAAAGGAAGTCTGTTAAACTTGTACAATCCCTTATGGGTAAAGTACCATGTTTTTTAACAGGGGGAAAAACATAACCGTTTTTTTTTTTCTTTCTTTTGCTTATATACCTCAATCAAGTCGAGGTGCCACTTTGATGTAGGGGGCTACTATCTGAGACATAATTGCAGGGATACTATACAGGGAGTTGAGCAGTACACATTTTTTAGTATTAGTATCGAGTGGCCTTGCCATGAGCGAATAGTTAGATAGAAGGCGTTGGCAAATGAACAGCAATAAAAAATACCTCAATATGGAAAGATTTCTCCTCCATTGAGCAAGTACAGAAAAGATGCAGTGTAGTATAAGAGCAGTACGCGTATTTTTTTCGTGCATTTCCCCCCCACACACACACACAAAAAAAAAAAAAGTTGGCAGAAGATTGCATGGAAATCAAAGAACGTAATCTCCCCCTCACCCCCACTTCGGCATGGTAAGACCGGTTTTTGTAAAAAATGAAAGCATGGGCATGGGTGGGCTGGAAAAACCCGGTATTAACATGAGGATTTGGGCATGGTGGTGGGGGGGGGAGAAAATGAGTTGATGTTGCTTGGTTAGTTATACTACACTGTAAGAAAAAAATAATGATAGATATTTTTTGGAAAAAAAATGAATAGCCTTCATTGGAAGTGTCAGTACAGAAAAAGTTTGTAGCAGGAAAATATGCAAATAATGGAACCTGGGCATTCATTTCTGTTCTATTGATTTCCAAAAAATTTTTTTCACGAATCAAATGGTAAACATTAAAACACTGAAAATTTGATCAAACAATTTGCTGAATATTTTTTTTCGCTTTTAGTAAATCAATATAAAAAACTCAGATTTGCATGAAACTTATTTCTGATTAAATCTACTGAAAACTGAATTTAAAAAAAAGTCTGCAATGCAAAAACAATTTTTCTACTTTTTCAACAGGAAAAGTTCATGAAAATGATGACAACTTGAGGAGGCCACCTTTAACAAACATAGGGGGTAGGACGTCACCTGGCAGTGAACTCATTACATTGCAACAGTTTTTGCAAGAATCTGTTAGCCCTTCACCGCCATCATCGAGAGTGAGTTTTTATTCTATTTTTTGCTTTATCAGAAATTAGAAATATCTTTGATTATCAAGCACACATTTTATTTTCATTATGTGTTTAACTTTTTATTGGGAGCACATACATCTTTTCATAACATGAACAATGGTACAAAATTTATTTTGATAGTAGTCACTGAATTAGAAGTGTTGAAAATTTCTTAAAAATTTAATTATGAGGCAATCATGGGAGGCCGTATGCATACATATAAGTTACTTCCTTGTATGTGTTAGTGAGTACCTTCATAAAAAAAAAAAAAAAAAGGAAATATGTCAAATTTAAATGTAGAAACTTTTTGTCAATGAAGTCTGTGATATTTTAATTGTACAAATGTTTACAATTTTTGCCTTAAAAGGAAGATTTAAAAAAAAAAGAGACTGCAATGGTGCTGTGAAAAATACATATTTTAAATCATAAAATAAAAATAATTCATTCTTAAATATTTTTTTTTTTTTTTACAAGGTGGTCACCACTTATCAAGGCCCGGAAGCCACTCAGGGATATTTTTGTTTTATGAAATGAAAATCTATTTACAAAAATTATCAATTTTGTATCGTTGTTTTAATATATTTCATTTTTTTTTTTTTTTTTTTTTCAAATATATTGTGATTAGAACATTTCAACTATGAAGTCAAGAAAAAAATTAAAAACTCTCAAACTATACTGTCTTGTAGCATTTATATAAAATGGTCAATGGTTTTATTAAATCAAAGTTAATTTTCTTTAATAATTTTAAATCTTAAATTATCAATAAAAATAATTATTTGGGTCTCCAAAGAACGACCTGCAGGCAAGATCCAACCCACCAAAGTCTTTAATCCAACCCACAGAGCTCTTGTGGAAAATGTAAAAAAATATTGATGAAAAATTTTTTAGATGAAAATGTGTGAAAATAGTGTCACGATCTGAAAAAAAAGTTTAAAAGAATGAGGTTTTGGAATATCAGTTTCACTAAAAATCAAAAGTAATCAGCAAAACTGCATAAAACACATCCTCCTATATTTTGTTTTGTTGGGTTTTACAGCATGCCAACCCTTTGGGTTATTTTATGCTTATGGGTTCAGGGAGCTGTTGTATAAAGGGTTCTTTTTAAATTTTTTCATAAAGGCCAATTTTAATATATGAGAGTATGATGTGGGGATTGTTTTTATCGAATAACTCTTTAATATTTTTTTCTTTGTAGAATCGATTTCTTGCTGTTACAAAATCAGTGCATTCAATTAATGTGTTTTATTGTGTGTTTGACAAGGTATTACAGATGGATTGGCTTTCTTTTTTTGGGAGATATGAGTCGGTTAAATGTTTATGGCCTATTTTTATTCTTATTAGTTTGACTTCTTCACATATTAATGCAAGTAGATTGTTATGTAAACATAATTATTTAATCTACATAACATTTTGATATTTTAAATTATATTATTTATTTTTATATTCTATTATATATTCATCTTATATACATAAAAACATATTTTCATTTGCGTGACCTATTATGCATTAATTTATTCTAAAACCTAAACCGCTTGATCGATTCCCATACTAACTCAAGATTGTCTTTATGCATTTCCTTTAGGGGGAGGCTATATAGGGGCAATGTCTTTTTTGTTAATTCCAACCTTTAAGTGTTTTTAAAAAAACAAACTGAAAAAATTATTTTGGAAAATAGATCTTAAAATATCTATAGGTATGAAAGATAGTGTCATTAATTTTCTGGGTGTTACATTGGATTTGCTTAATAGAGCCTTATCATAAACCAAACTATAATTACATAATAACAATGCTTACCATTCACCTTCTGTTAAAAATCTATGACTAATAGAATTAAACTATCTTAGAATGAACAGCTGTTTAATAAAATTATTATGAGGCTCTGTTTCAAAATGAAAGTAGTTTTAATAATGAATTAAAGGAAACCAATAAAAACCAGGTACAACCAATATGATTGCATATTATATAATAGAGCTATGGGAAAGAAGAAAAAATAATAGAACCAGTAGCAATACAACTGAAACTGAATTACTCAATCAGAATCAATAGGAGATAGAATAAGCAGAAAAACTAAGAAATATGAGCTGATCTGCAATATAATCCACCATTTAGCAAGTACATTCTCTTGAATATTCAAAAAATTTCATGTCATATTTGTAGTCACCAAAATGCATTCACTAAACAGCATGGGATAATCTACTTATTTTCACATGTGATTCATCACATGTGAAAATAAAAAGCGATTTAAAAAAAAAAAAAAAATTGTCAAAAATATATGATGTTGAGTGCATCTGATAAAAGAAAGTTGGTGCCAAAAAAAATAAGATTATATAATTCAGCTCACATATTTAAATTTCTTTCTCTATAGTAACTTTGTGTTATTTATGTATTTATTTATTTTTTTTTTCAGAGGAAATCTTCTGACAAGAGAACAAATGAGATGTCCCATTCTTTACAAAATGAACAGCTGAAAAGAAGTAAAACTCCTGATGGTTTTAGACCAGTAAACCTGGCAACTGACCCTAACCTCCACCCCGGGTATAATCAGACTAATAGGACTCAATCTAACTCTCCACAACAACTAGTTGGACCTGAGGCAAGTGTTAAAAGTTACCAGGACTTGAATCTATCTAAAGTTTCTAGAATATCTTCTGGAAGTGGGGACAGCCTGACAGATGGTAAAATGGATGGTGCTGAGTCTCAATATTCTTCTGTTCAGTCGTCAACCTATCGTGAAAATATCTTGAAAACATCGACTCCCAAGACACGATTGCCTTACTATCAGGATAACACCTACACAAGAGACCACCTTTGTCAAGGGGATAGCCTTTATTCTGAACGCTCCTCTTCCCGAAATTCTATTGCTCATGAACAACCATACACACTGATCAGATCTGCTAAATCTGTTAGCCGACCGACTGCCCTTGGAGACATGTCTAACCGGATATCCACAATCAGTTCTGACCAATCGTATACATCGGCGTCATCTGAAAATTGGCACAACCTTCAAGACAAGTCGCAAATGCACACCAGTCAGTCGAGTTCAATTGAGCGACCCACATCGATGCACTTTAACACTCAGTATCCTCAGGGGTCATCACCTCGACCAATGGGATCAGCTTCTCCTTTCCCCCAAAAGTCACGAGCTGCTTATTCCCCAAACCTTTCCAAAAGTGATGTGTCTCTCAGCAAAATCAACTCTCAATCACCAGATAATTCCATTGCTGGTAGCCAGAACTTTACTGACTATCATGTGACCCATGTTGAGAAGCCTATATCTACAAGTAGTGTTTTAGAAATCCGTGATACTGATGAAAATTATTCTTATCGACCTCCCATAAAGGGACAGCCCCCAATTCCTCCTCCTAAACCCCTCAATAGGGATTCCAACAGTTATCTACCGAATACCAGCCTTGCCGCTTCTAATAGCAACACCACATCTCCTCAGGACGGGCATCGGATGCTCCCCACATCTTCAATGTTACAGTCTCAGGGTGGACATCCTCGAAACTCTCAGAACCTCCCCCCAGCCACCCAAATACAGGGATGAAGAATGCTCCAACAGCTAGAATTTCACCACAGACTAAGACGTCCATCAAACCACAGCCAGCTGCTGTCAATACCAACAGTAATAATAGTGGTGCCAGTAACAAGATTAATGATGACCCTAAGGACTCAAAAACCAATTCTGTGTGGTACGAGTATGGTTGTGTATAGACCAAGTCTTCTTCTTATTGCATTTATATCTATGCTCATATAACTATCATATAACTATTGCCATTTCTATTTTGCTGCTGAGGTTTTTGGATTCCTGTTTTTGTTTTGTTTTCATTGCATAATTTGTGACAATTGCTGTGTTCACTTGTTTTATGATACGAACATCATTTTTTGTCATTGTTGTCTTATTTTTTGTATTTTTTTTGTTTTCTTTTACTTCATATTTTAGCAATTTTTTTGTTGGTGTGTTTTTGTAAATTGCTTTTCAAACTAACATTTTCTTTTTTTTTTTTGTTTTTTTTTTTAAGAATAGTTTCAATAGATTTTTTTCTTTCACTTTAAAATAAAAATCATTTCATAGCATGAAAATTTCTAGGAAATTTTTGTTAGTTTTATTTGCAAAATGGATTCTCAGTGGCTTTTTAAATTATTCGTATTTATCCAACATGAATTTTAATGGAAATATATATAAGACTAGATCCATTTCTTTAAAAATCTTAGGTTTTTATTGCAATGAATGTTTTTCCCAGACATTTTGGTTTTAGTGGATTTTTTTCTTTAAAGTTGAAAAACAATTTGGGGTTATTCTCGGACTTCAAGAATGCTAAGGCAAAGTGTTCCAGATATTCAGTAATTTTATAAACATTTTCTATAATATATATATATGTGTGTCGTGATGTGTTGAAAAAAAATCAATAAAGTGCTCTATCACAATGTGAGAACTAAAATACAAATTATTTATATAAAAACTGTTACATATTTCAGAGACGTACCATGCTTTTCATTGCAATGGATCTGCCTTTTAAAAAATAGATCCATTGCATGGTACATCTCTGAAATATGTAACATAGTTTTATAAAAATAATCTTTGTATGTCTGTGTGTATGTGTGTGTGTGTGTATGTATATATTATATATATATATATATATATATATATATATATATGATTTAAAGATTATGAGGGTTTTTTGATGCATGAAAACGATGTTGCTTTTTGTATTTAATATTTTATTTTTTATATTTGAAGCGGACCTCCGCTCTTGGTCACAAAAATATCGAAATGAAAATGAAAGACATTGAAAAATCTGGAAATTTGTTGTGTGGACAACGTTCATTCCTAGCAACCATGTTTGAAAGAGTTCACATGAATTATGTTAGTCTTTTGTGGAAGAAAAATGTATTTTTTATTTATTGTTTATTTTTTAAAATGTTGCAATGTAATAGCATTTCATTCAAACGGCCAAAAAGAGACGCAATTGATTTCAATATGTATAATGAAATTGAAACAGTTGTTAAACGGTAAAAATAATGTAATTAATATCATGATGATACTAGAGCAAAGTATTAATAACAAAGGTGTTGGTTTTAAATAATGAAACTCTCCACAAAGGCAGAGTTAGAGACAATGTCGGCTTTTAATGGGGGGGGGGGGGAAT